>NW_006793498.1:35555-36941 GCF_000442215.2 Lipotes vexillifer | reverse complement strand
GACTGGAGTAGGGTCAGGAATCTATTTTTAAAAAGTGCCTTCAGTGATTCTGTTGTACAGCTTGTTGGGAAATACTGGAGGGTAAAACAAGAAAGGGGGACAAAGGATAGATTGTGGGTTCCCCTCTTTGATAGTTTGGGGGCAAGCCCACACACCCCCTGAGGCTCACAGTGTCTCTAGACCTGGCCAGTGTTCTCTGACTCCAAAGGTGCGGGGATTCTCCTTGAGCTCTGCTAGAGGAACTTGCACTAAGGCAAGGCTTGCCAGCATGGAGGTCCAAAACTGGCCCAGAAGTTTTCAAGTTAGAAATGAAGTTCCTGTTATCTTCTTCCAAAGGAAGGACCACTTACAACCACACTCTAAGCCCAGAAATGGGATCTTCCTCATCTCTGTGTTCTTAGTGTCTGGCACAAGTATCTGGCACGTGGTGGGTGCTCAGTGTACACTGGGTCATGCGGGGTGGTGGGTGTGCTAGTGTCCAGTCCTGGTAGGTAGGGCTGAGGGCTTACATTTTAAAATATCTCCTGTTTGGAGGCTACACTCTGTTTGGGTGGCCACCCCTCTGGCATGTAGCTCTGAGGAGGGCTGAGAGTCCAGATGTAGCCAGTTTTCTAAGGTACACAGTGATGAGTGTGTGATAGCCTTTTTTCTTTCATAATGTTTTATAAGTTGAATCTCATTTACTTGTGGGAAAGCCCCATGGAGATTAAATTTCTAATCTAGTCAGCCTGTAATTATTTCTTTACTTGGGCCGATTACTGATATTTCAGGTGGCTCCCTCCCAATTCAGAGTCAGCAGTGAGTATCATTAACTTGCCTTCTAGTATTTATCCCAGATCATTAGTATGAGATGAACAATCAGGAGATTCCAAGAGCCTGAAGCTTAATCAAAGAATCGTGTCTTCTTTTTCTGAGATAGCGTCACATGTTCCACAGCTCTAATTTCCCATGCCTGCAAACCTCGAGTGCTCAAGTGAAGGCCTTTGATGATTTTCAATAATGTGATTCCATGTTTTATAGGATCCCATGCCTGCCCCCTGGCTCCAGCTGTACACTATTATTTAAAGTAAACCACTCATGCAGAGGAGACACGAGATAACTCACCAACCTGATATTCAAAACTTTATCATATGTACAAACTCCACGTTTTCCTCTTAGTCCATGTTGTCTGGAAAACTGAAAATGGTCCAGGCACAACTTAATGAAAGAGTTGGATGGAAGGCATCAGGAAGTTGTAGTCGCTACAGTGGCCTGGCAGGGCCCCCAAAAGAGGCAGTAGTAATATTTTAGCAAAATAGGGGCTCCAAGGAGACTGGACGTCTTCCTCCCTCCTTCCCTCCCTCCCTCCCTTCTTTCTTTCTTTCACAAACACTTCTTAAACTCCCC
>NW_006793498.1:10320-35545 GCF_000442215.2 Lipotes vexillifer | reverse complement strand
ACCCCCCTAACCCCCCCCCCCCCCCCAACCATATTCCAGCCACTGCACTAGGCCTCTGAGAATACAAAGAAGCAAGTGACATGCCTTTGCATTTTGAGAGCTTAAGGCTCACTAGAGCTAATAGTTTGTCCAAGTGGAGCTGTGAATGGAGTACCCATTTTCTGAGCCATCATTTCTGCATCATTGACCCCTGACCTGGAGGCTGCTCTGATGCAGAGTGAAGTGGCAGGAGGTGCTTGAGTGCTGCTCTCCTGTATCACATGCCCCCCTCCCTCCAGCCCTCCCTTCTATCCAAGAATTTCCTCATTTAGATCAGAACTGGTTCTTGGTTTATGGGAGCGTGGCAGAGGGGAGGGGGTTCAGAAAGTTCTCATTTCAGAGTCACTTTTCTTTGGGAAGATTGGACCATGATTGCTGTGCAGTCAAAACAACTGCAACTCTGAGTGCTCATGGGTTTGAGGATGTGTAGCCACTGATTCTATAACTTGGCTGCTGGTGGCTGGTGGTGATAAAGACAAAGAGAGAAGAAACCTTCATGTTGGAGAAATGCAGTGTTTATAATGAACAAAACCTTGTAACATTTCTAAGAAATATCCAGATAAGTAAAATATTCAGTACACTGTGTGCTAGTTTGGTCCACACAATGCCTGTTTGTTCATTCACTCATCCATTCACCTATCCATCATGGTGAGCATTGGGTTTGGAGCTGGGTGGACATGAGCTGCAGGCCCTGCTCAGTCCGGTGACTGGGAAACCGATGTTTCCAAACACTGGATCTGAGTGTCTTGGCATCATGAAGAAAAGGACTTGTGACTGCAGACGTCTGGTGGGTAGAGAAGGTGGCTCTTGGCATTTAATCTATGTTAAAAAACACTTTCCAATATCATTTTACCAACACCCCAGAGCTGTAAAATATGTTATGAAATTAAAAGAGAAAAATCAGAGAAGAAACTGTTAAAATGTAGAGTATTTTAGCTGAAAAACTTGGACATTAAAAAAAAATTTTAATTTGGGACAACTTTGTCTCAAAGGAGGTTTAAAAAATCTTAAAAATAATAGGAGCTTCAAAGTAGGTGGTCACTTACTATATACAGGGCTTACTGTTTGCTAATGTTAAACTTATGATGCAGGGGATACGGGTTCGTGCCCCGGTCCGGGAGGATCCCACATGCCGCGGAGCGGCTGGGCCCGTGAGCCATGGCCGCTGAGCTTGCGCGTCCGGCAACGGGAAAGGCCACGACAGTGAGAGGCCCACATATCGCAAAAGAAAAAACAAAACTTATGATGCTTGGTAATTTTAAAAAGTTAATTATTTTGGCACTCTCTCACTTCGTCCCAGCTTACCCTTCTCTCTCCCCGTTTCCTCAAGTCCATTCTCTGCATCTGCATCTTTATTCCTGTCCTGCCCCTAGATTCTTCAGAACCAATTTTTTTTTTTTAGATTCCAAAAGGGTAAGCTGGGACAAAGTGAGAGAGTGGCATGGGCATATATGCACTACCAAATGTAAAATAGATAGCTCGTGGGAAGCAGCCGCATAGCACAGGGAGATCAGCTTGGTGCTTTGTGACCACCTAGAGGGGTGGGATAGGGAGGGTGGGAGGGAGACACAAGAGGGAGGAGATATGGGATTATATGTATATGTGTAGCTGATTCACTTTGTTATAAAGCAGAAACTAACACACCATTGTAAAGCAATTATACTCCAATAAAGATGTTAAAAAAAAAGTTAATTATTTTGGGGTAGAAAAAAAAAGTCCTATTTGTTCCTCAACTGCAGTCACTCCAAAGTGGGGGATGGATTCTGCTCCCATCTTCCAATGCAAGTGAGTTCCCATTGGGTTGAGACCAAACTTGCACAATTTCAGCCTGAAATGATTACTTTCTGGAAATTTTCAGTGAGTGGAAACAGTCATATAGAGGTGTGGATCTTGCTACCTGGATCAGTAACTTTAGCTAGTTAAGATTCTCGCTGAGGAAAGTCAAGGAAGATCAAATTTCAAAGACCTAGCAAACCACTGGAAACTTCTTGCATGTGTATGTTCAAGGATTACTTTTATGATTTATAGAAATCAAAGCACTCACTGGAATATGAATAATAGCTAACATTTATTTGTCATTTATTATGCTGGCCACTGTGCCAAGTACTTTATATACATTGACTCATTTAATCCTAATGACAACCCACGGGCAGGTACTATTATTTTTCCTCCTTTATAGATGAGAACATTGAGGCACAAAAAGCCTAAATTACAGAGTAGGATCAATGTGTCATTCACTTAGAAAATGAGTCAAGCACCATATGTGTGAATAAATGTGAACATTCCTATTTCCTTGTCATTTCATTTTCCTTCTCAAGTTTGGTGTGTTTTCTGTGTCTTCAAAGGATGTTGGTGACTTCTAAGTCCTTTGAAGAAAAGTCAAAATTTGAATGCAGAAGACGGTTTTGAAACCCACAGCATGAATTCATGAAGCTAAAAGAAAATCTTACTTCACAAATAGGATACTGACAGCTTGGAAAAATCCATTGCTTTTGCAGGGTTTGTTCTTGGGGTCCTTTATCTTTCTCTCTGAACACCTCTTACATTTTCTTCTCAGATAAGAGGTAACAAGATGCTACCAACTAACTCATTTCCTAAGCAAATGACACATTTACCTACTCTTATAAGTCTAAGCTTTCAGCAATTCCCTAATGCTTAGGACACATGAGATGTAATTTTCTCTTCCTAAAATGTCGGGCCTTCTCCACCATGGCTTCCCACAACTCATTCCTGACGATGCTCTGGCACCACCTCTCTCCTGTACTGAGGAAGTTTTCTGGAATGTCCTTTGAAAGCAGTGTTCAACCCATCCTCCACTGGTGTCTTAGCTCCAGCCTTTTCCCCTTGTGTTCTCCTCACGTCCATTCTTCTGAATGACTCCAGTATTGGGCTATTAATCACTGCATTTTATTACTGAATCAATTCCGGCCACAGGTGTTCCAGTCAGAATGCCTTCAGAGCCTGGACCTGCAGGAAAAATTTGTGTAGCTTCTGGCGCTGGCACCAAGCCAGGGAATCTTGGTGACTCATACAGTTTCTCTGAGGCTCAAAGAAGGCACTTTGTAAAATTTAAGGCATTAACCGAAGGAAAGGAGAGATCAAGGGGTTCTGTTCTACGCTTACAGGTAGGTGTCTTACTTCATTGTGATAGCCATCATCCCTAGAAACGTGTCTGAGATACATGCCCCTTGACATGCTTGGGCCTTAGGGAACACGTGTCCAAAGCCAGTGTCAATAGGGTCAGCTGGACGAACACGTTTCAGTGGCTAAGGCTGTTGGAAATTACCACTATGTTACATTTCCCTTTAAACTCCTCCCCTTGTAAAGAAGTAAAGTCAGGGCAGAGAACTGGATGGATTTGCCCTTGGCCACAGGATCAAGCAGTAGAGAAGGAGAATAATCGTGTATGTTAAAGACTGTCAGCATTTGCCAAGCCATGGTCTTTTAAAAATATATACATATATTGCACAAAGAGTTTGGCATTATAAAATGGATCATGTAAGCACCATAGTCTTTTATCCAGAACATTATTAAGAACTTTTTATTAAAAATTAAGATGCCTTAGAAACCACATAAAATCTTAAAAGGCTTTTCAAGGGCACCTCAGGAGATATGGCAGAATTCTCAAGCAGTTGGAGAGCTCTGCAGAGGGACACTCCACTCAGCCAATTTGTCTCCATACTGGCCCAGGGCAGCCATTCACCAACTTGTTTTTGGTTATTTCAGCTGCTGTTAGGAGTTCGCCTTTACACACACCTGCATCAAAGCAGGCAGAACGCGGTGTGTTCTTGTGAGCTGTTGACGTGGGCCCTGCAGCCCCATGTGCGCCTCTGTCTGACCTCACCTAGCTCTCCTGAAGTTTTCTGGGTTTTGTGTGAATTCTCTTATATACTGTGAACTTAAGTACAGGATCAGCCTCCTATTCATCAGTGCAGTTTTCTTTGTTCAACTCAACTCAGCACAAACGGGGTCACTTCATTTTGAGGGCCTCAAGCAATCTGCCCTACTGTCCCCTTCTTTGCTTGCCCTCCTTTTCTCCTGGACTAACATAAGGACAGTCTTTCTAAGTTTTTCCTGGACCAAGAGACCCTTCTCATGTCCAAGAAATCCTTTGCCATTCTAGGATACTGTAATTTGGCTAATAAGTTATATGTTCCTTCCCACCCTTGCTCATCCCACTTATCCCCTTCCTGGGTTCCTCACCTTGGTCCTGTCCTTTCAGCTTTTGCTTTTTTCAGAGGACAGCACCTACCGTTTTGTCTGATGTTCACTGTGACCCCTTAAATTCCCTTCTCTTGGGTGCTCTTCCATGTCTTTTTTGTATTGCTCTAACAGCAAGCTTGTAGGCTCAGGTTGTAAAGGCATCTATTTCCCTCCTTCAGCTCCATGTGATCAGTCGGATTTGCCTTACTGTCAGCTCTTTTGGTTGAAGACCTGAAAACTCTGAGTTTGCCCTCTCCTGAGATTCTCTCTTCTGCTCATGGAGTACCCATAGAAGCTGAATAGAGTCAGGAATTTTCTGGCCTCCTGCAGTTGTTCTTTCATGTAGGAAATATTTGTGGAGTCCCTTCTTTATGCAAGAGTGTCCTCAGTGCTGGGGATACAGAGGCCCTGTCCCAAAGGGGCTTGCATGCTTGTGTGGAAGATAGACATAGTGACACATCCTACTCTCTGCTGAATACCAGTATGCTGCGGTAGAGTTGGAGGAGGGTTGTATGGGATGCTCCATCCCACACAGAGAATGGACCACCTAATTCAGCAAGGGGAGAGGTGTCAGGGAAAGTGTCACCCAAAAGTCCTAGTTGAACTGAGTTCTGAAGCATGATGAGGTATTCACCAGGCAAAGTCAGCCAGGGCCTTCTTGGTGGAGGGAGCAGCACAGGCAAAAGCTCAGAAGTATGAAAGAGGATTGATGATGTCCAATCTGTTTATGAACCTTGTTAAAGTTCAGATAGTCTTGCCTATGTGCATTTCTTGCCAGCCCTGTAAGCAGAATGTGCTTTGAGTGGGTTATCAGGAAAGGTTAAAGCCTGTATAGCTGGTGTGGGGCTTGGGTGGGGAAGGGTGAATCACTTGGAAATTTTGTGCGCTGTGACAAGGCTCTTAAAGCATCCCCAGGGTTTCTGCAGAGGAGAAAGTGCTTAAAGGCAGATTTTGCAGCCAACGGTGAGACAGGAAATGGTTTCACTGGGACCAATACTGGGATATTTTGACAGCCCTCTTTATTGGGCTTGGGGCTCTTTGGCTCTCCAGTACCTTTGTGACTCTCCTTTCAAATCAAGAGGGGTTAAGGTGAAAATATAGAGTTTTTGAGCACTTTAATGTGATTTCAATTGCTTTTTAATTTTTAATAAAACTTTTAATAAAGTTGTGCTTTAAGAGCCACAGGGATCAAAATATTCCATTTAATAGGGAGTCCAATATTATAGTACCGGGAGATAGATGGGTTTAACAAGCCTGTGGTACATCTCTTCAAATAAGTGCAATAAGTGGTTCTGTTGGAATGGGAAGAAAGGGAGGGTGCCTACATACATGCATATATCTTTTTATTTTTCTGTGTAGCCAGTAATTTCACTCTTTGGAAGTAATTGCTGAGCTTCTAGCATCTTTGACTAATACGCTTTTCATATGATAGTTACAAGGCTCCAAAGACAGTACAGACATCTGAGTCAAACACTTTTCTCTTTCGTTTGCAAGAAATTGAACTGACAGATATACCTGTCTCTTTTGGTTCCAAGAAAATGTCTTGTTAGAAATGTGTGAAAATATATTATATGACAGTTGCTGAAAATGTTTCAGATGCAGCAATAAATTGATTGTGGTTTTGGGACCAGATGTGCACCATGTTTAGAATTTATTGTGTGTCTCCATATTCTAGCTCGGTGCTTAAGTAAACAGAAGTACTTTGCTTTTCAGTGGAACTCCTTGTGTGAATGGATGACATTTTTTCCCCCATTTAGTGATAGGAAATGATAGAAACCATGCAAATTGGAAATACTCAGCCTCCTCACATCCACTGTGTAACTGACAGGACTCAAATTAAGGGCCTGTTGTTTTGTTCTGACTCCTGAGGCTAACAGTGAGACTTAACCAGCAAATGACCATAGCTTAACTGTGCAACATTTTTGAGCTCACATACAAACTAAAGAAATGTTTTTCCTATCTTATCATAGTATTTTATATTCCTGTCTTGTGATTTAATGTGTGATAGGATCTAATCAGAACTCAGTTAGTTAGAAAGCCTGAAGGAGACATCTTTTTATTGCATATCCCTGCAAGACTCAAGGAAGCCTCTTTTCAAGGTGTTAAGACATTTGATTTTCTCTGTGTGTTCAATAAAATATCTTTCTCATATGGAAATGATCTGTGTGTTGTGACTGGTCGGTTTTTTATGCTATCTCATTTTCCAATTCAATTCTAGAGGCACGTTGTCTTGAATGGTTAAAGATGTCTCTCATTTCCTCACCAACTGAGATTATGTGTCTAGCTTTTTGTTAATTCTAGACATTTCAGCAGTTGCTGCTGATCACATCCCAAGTCACCGTGCTAGGCAATTAGTGGACCTGGGAACCAGTGTAGGAAATGGTCTTGCCCTCAGGAAAGCCATTAGAGGGTTCACGAAGGACAGGAAGGCCAAGAGCTTCACATTTGAGACCTCATTTAATGGATGGCAACCCTCAACTTTGTAAGGGGGTGTTTATTTCTTCATTTTACAAATAATAAAACTGGGCCTCACATAGCTCAAAAATGAAGCTCCAGAGCCAACAGGTGCTTGACTTCAGAGGCCACACCCTCTCTCCAGCCCACTGGCTGGCTGGTTGGAGAGTCAAGACAGCAGTGAATACCAGGCTAGAAAAATTTTGAATAAAGTCTAACAAAGGTGCTATAGCATTAAAATACCACGTGGATTAAAGAAAGATCTCTGTGCACCCCCTAGTCAGTGAAGGCTTTCTGGAAGAGCATCTGAGCTGTGACTGAAGTCTGGAAAGATGAGGGCGAAATCACAGATGCAAAGTTATTGAGGGGATGAGCTTGCTGTGGTGTTGACAGGCTGTGTCAGATAGCTGTAGAGCTGGGCTGCAATGGGCAACTAGGAAAGGTATAGGTGGGGGCCGATGATAAAGGACCCTGGATGCAGAATGGAGGTGTTTAGACCCTTGTGAGAAACTGTGTGTGTGTGTGTGTGTGTGTGTGTGTGTGTACACATGCATTTCCAGAGAAAATTTTTAAATGTGGAGGTAAAGTGCCATTTAACTAAAAACTGCAGCATCTGGGACTATACAATGTTAAACTTTTCCTTGCAGCAAGAAAAATAGTGTTTTAATAATGAGGAGAATGTCACATTTCTTTTTCCCACCAGGGAATAAAATAAGTCAACCTCTTTGCTGAACTGAAAGCGCCTGAGAATTTTTGGCAAAATGAACAAATTTTCTTTGAGTCTCAGTGAGAGGAGGAAACTGGAGAGGGGGCAATGGGGCGCATGAAGGAGGACAGGAGTGCAGACTACCCTAGTCTGGCAGTTCCTCTGATGTTCTGGAGATGCCTGGACACTAGGAGGCAGATGAAAATATAAAAGAAAGAAAATCCAAAGGGAAAGGCTGATGAGCCCAGAGAGCAGCAGGGAGCATGTGGGTCTGCTCTTTGAACCTGGGGGAAGAACTGGCATTTGGGAGGGGCTTATCTTCTCTCCCAGAGAATATAACTTTTTAAATGTTTCCAACAAATATTTTTTGTGCCAGGCAGGCACTGCAGCATAAAGCCCCCCCATTTCCTTTTTGTTTATAGAGAGATACAGAGCAATATTCTGTACAACTTTAAAGGTGATTATGACATGTGAGAAAGGCGTGTGATTTTATAACTAGGCAGAAGAAAAAAATCTAAGAGGTATGGGTGACTTAAGAATTCCTTTGTAGTAATCACGTTGCCTATCTGTTGATAACCCTGTTTCAAACATGGAATCCAAATTTAAGAGAAAGGGGCACACAAGTCACACCTTTATTTTTCTGGTGGTTTGAAAGAAGGTATGGGAGTTTTGTCAAATGTTTGAAAACTTAATATGAAATTTTCAGTGTGTACATAATCATTTATGTGGTGGAAGATTGGCTAGATGCTGGGGATACGAAGAGGAAGTCCAGGGAGCCTGCAGTCCCTTGAGGGAGGCAGAGAAATATGTATACGAAGTGATTGGTACTACAATATATATATAAAGAGTGGTGAAAATATAGAAGAGGAATGATTCACATAGTCTGGGTAGATCAGTGAAGGCACTATCAAGAAGATGACAGTTGAGTGGGTTTTGCAGTGTTGATAGGAGTTTGGGTGAAGAGAGGTGAAATAAAGGAGAATGGTGAGGAGCATCATAAGCAGAGAAATACACAAATAAAAACTCAAGCAGAAAAACATGGTCCTAAAGGATACATGCACCCCAGTGTTCATTGCAGCACTGTTTACAATAGCCAAGACATGGAAGCAACCTAAATGTCCACAGACAGAGGAATGGATAAAGAAGATATGGTACGTATATACAAAGGAATATTACTCAGCCATTAAAAGCATGAAATAATGCCATTTGCAGCAACATGGATGCACATAGAGATTGTCATACTGAGTGAAGTAAGTCAGACAGAGAAAGAGAAATATCCTATGTATGGAATCTAAAAAGAAATGATACAAAAGAACTTATTTACGAAACAGAAACAGACTTAGAGAAGGAACTTATGGTTACCAGAGGGGAAGGATGAGAAGAAGGAATAGTTAAGGAGTATGGGATGGACATGTACACATTACTATATTTAAAATGGTTAACCAACAAGGACCTCCTGTATAGCACAGGGAACTCTGCTCAATGTTATGTGGCAGCTTGGATGGGAGGGGAGTTTGAGGGAGAAAGGATACATGTATATGTATGGCTGAGTTGCTTTGCTGTGCACCTGAAACTATCAAAACATTGTTAATCAGCTATATCCAATATAAAATAAAAAGTTTTTTTAAAAAACTCAAGCATGTTAAGGTGTACCATCTACTTAGAGAACTAACAATAAGGCAACAAGTGTGGTACATGATGTACAGGAAGGAAAGAATGATAAGAAATAGGGTTGCAAGGATAGATTAGAGACAGATTTCAACAGCCTTAAATACCTTGCTGAGAAGTTTGAACTTTATTCCTTAGAGTAGTGCTTCTCAAACCTTTTTGTTTGTTTGTTTGTTTGTTTTTGTTTTTTTGCATGGGGTTCCTTCCTTCCTTCCCTCTCTCCCTTCCCCTTCCTTCCTTCCATCCTCCCTCCCTCCTTTCTTTCTTTCTTCCTTCCTTCCTTCCTTCCTCCTGCAAGATGCTCTGGAAGAAAAGGGTTCTGTGGTCACAAGTTTGGGAGAGATGCTGTAAATATGCACCCTTCCTCTTGGATATGCACAATATTTTCACTACACGAACACATTTTAGCATTGCTAAAAGCCAAATAAGCTCAAATAACAAGCCCTGAGAATTCTGAAAAATCAACACAACCAAATGGTCTAACTCTGTTTTACCCTTTGCTTCCCATTTATGTTAACACAAGGTCCCCTATTCATGTAATACCTTCTCAGATTCCCTGAAACTAATATCCCCCAAACTAGATCAGGAAATGACACTGGGGAACCACTGAGATTTTTTAGCAGGAGGGGCATTTGATCTGGAATGCACTGGAGGAAGGGAACTGGTGCCAGCTTGGAGGCTGGAAGGGTGGTAGACCCAGCACTGGCACAGAACACGGAAAGCTGCACCTAATCCCAGTAAAGTTCTCTGTCATAAGAACTTACTTTGTGCTGTAATTTCCATCTCCTCCACTGACCTGTGACTTCCTTGTGTTAGTTATTTTGCATCCCATGCCCAGTACACAGTAGATTCAGAATAAGTCTATGTTAAAGGAGTCAAGGGAAGAGTGAGCTACTGGCGTTGTTTAGTTAAGAGATACTGATGAAGGTATGAGCCTCTTAGAAAAGGCAAGATTCTTTCAGGCTAGAAAATAAGAAAAAGCAAATGCCTAAGTCCGGTTTAGACGTAGCTCTCACTCTTGATAATTGACTCTGATAAAGCAGTATGACGATTTTTTCTTAATTTTTATTAGATGCAGTATTTCACATGGATGTATTTTCTGTAAACCACCAATAAGTTCTTTTGTCCACACTGAAATGTTTTACCTGTTCTCATGAGAGAATAAAATATAAAAGGGAAAGTGTTATTTAATATATTTATGAAGATGGAGAAATACAACAAGGAAAATAAATTATGAGCCTTGTGGTGTGGACTGACAGTTATTTTAGCAGGTAAAAGACATGTTTTCTTAATGTTTATCACAACTTTTATAGAGAAGGCAAAACAAGGAAAGAGGGCAAATCTCCATGAACAATTTACTTTCTCTCAGATTTCACAATTTGAGACTCACTCTAAAGGCAAATCTTAAAGAAAACGAGATAAATGGTTCATCATACATCATCACCATTATCACATGTGAAAAGGCAGAATCACAGAGCCATCAGTTTTGCTGAAGATTAGAGATACCTCTCTGCAGCTTGGCCAACATCATCTGGAGGAAATGGACAGTGAAATCAAGGCCTATGGCCACAACAAAGCTTTATGAGGCTGTAGGGTCCTCATGCACTATGGTGGGGCAATATTTTGAAATATCAGCTGAGGATTTTTCTAGTATTTCCTTGTGTTGCTTGGTTCTGGCTTCCATTTAGTACACTAGGCTGGTCTAGTTTTATTGCCTTAGGGAAGGTAGGTTGTAGAGCAAGCACAAGATATAAAGTCAGTCTTGGCTTTTGGGTTCTCAAATCCTAGCTCCTTCAGGAGAGAGAAGAACCTCAGGGCATGAGTAATAGATGAGCTAGAATATCACAGGGAGGGTCAGCTTCCCACCATGAGGGGGACAAGAGTCGATGGAGCAGGAAGCATCAGAGAGTTGTGGGAGCACATTTGGGAGCTTTGGTATGGATAACCCCTGAGAAAGAGGACTGGCGCCCAGTCCTTACCCAGGTCAAGCCCTGGGTAGGTGTGACTACAGGGCCCCTAAATAGATTTGTCGGAACTGGATGCACACAGGACGTGCACCTCGCTGGTGGTACTCAGAGGGGAAATGACTGTAGGGGAGGAAGAGCCTTAGCATCAGTTTCTCATGGCCCAGTGGGGCGGGAAGAATGATCCTCTGAGCCAAGTGGATGAGTTCTTGGATGACCCCACAGTTTCTCTCTGCCCAGCATGGTATGGAGCAGTAAGTGAATTCCTGGGCACAAGAGAGGAGCACAGAAGAAGCAAAAGCAGAGGCATTGATGGGAATGTGGGCTGGGCAGCAGTGAACTTGTTGCGTGGTAACCAGGGCCAGGGTCCCAGGAGACATCTCAACAGATGCCGCTGTGGAAAGCAAATGACGATGACTGGGAACTCAATGTCCACCACCCCCATCCCTGCCTCCTTGTTACCACTCAACCTCCCCCCACCCCTCTAGAATCCTGAAATGAGTGGACTAAGCTTCTTCTACCCCTTCAACAAGGGCTCTCAAAATAGAAATTCAGTTGTGGTATAGAAAAAGTCACATTGCTTACACGCATGACTCTAGGGAGTGAGATTCAAGCCTGCTTTTTGTATAATGAGGAGAAATTCCATTTGATGATGTCTAGTCAAGAATGGGCACTTCTCTGTCCTGCAGAGATCAGAATGCCCTTAAACTCAGGCCAATACAAAGAAGGGTTTATTGAAAGGATACACAAAAAATCTCGAAAGGATACACAAAAAATCTCTTAGAAACCAAGCGCAGAGTAGTATAGATGGGTCTGGGGATTCTTGGAAAGTGGAAAATGAGGTTCTACTGTAACTAAGGGGCTGCATGAGCTCTTTAATCTCTCCCTGAGTGCCCTTCCCCTCCCTCTTCTTTCCTCGCTTTGCCTGCCTCCCCAGCCTGGGCAGTCTGTGACGGCTCTGGTCTCATGCCTGTGCAGCCACCCTGCTAAGGAGCTGACAGTCTACTGTCCACACAGCAAGAATCTGATTGGTTCTCTTTGGTGAGGTGTCTGCTGTTGGTCCAATCACTGGCCGGCTGTTGGTGAAGTCACAGCCACATTTAGATCAAGAGCAGGGATGCCATATCAGATGTTCATGGTGATCAGAAGGAGATTACCTTGTCAACTTGGGTGGTTCCTGGTTAGTACAGTGGTTTAGAGGATGTGCTTTGATGTTCAACAGACTGCATTCAGATCTCAACTCTGCTTATAAAATGCAACGTTGGTAGAGTTACTTGATTTCTCTAAGTCTCGGTGTCTTCACTGATAAAGTGGGGATGATCATTTCTATCCTACAGGGATTCTTATAAGGATTACAGGATTCAATGCATTTAAGGAATTTAGGTCAGTGTCTGGTGCTCTGCAAATACCTTATAAGTGCCAGATATCATCAATTCTATTATTAGTGATAATAAACCATATAAATTATGCAGTCATGAAATGTTGACCCATTATATGAAAAGCATTTATTTATATGCATTCAAGGTAATTACTATGTGTTTGGTTAAGATCTATGGAGTTAAAATTAAAATCAGAATAACGATGTTATGCCAAATTGATACTGGTAATAATGACAATTACAATGACATTGATGATGAAAGAATAAACCTGGATAAAATTTCATGTGGCACATATGTATTATATCTAATTTGGATTTTATTTAAAAATCTTTGTCCTAATGGCTTTTTCCTTATCATCTTGACCCTATTGTGACATTTAGCAAAATGTGATCTTTTTCAAGATACATGTTTCATAAACAAAATGTATGTTTATATCTGCCTGTACCCAAGCTGCTAATTATGGGCATCTCTTTCTATAGCTCACTATTAATCATTCATGTCTTTGGGGTTATATAGAAAACAATTTATGTTACAAAATAAAATCCTCCCTCAAAAATGTTTGCCCTGGGAGCGAGGAGAGAGGAAATCACAAACTGTTATTATTTTCCCTTAGATAGATCTAAATATTAACATTCCCTTAGCTTTAAAGATTATTTTTATGCCGCTCCTTTATAAACAGTCGAAGAACACTCACTCTTCTGTTGTCTGGGGTTCTGTCTGCAGCATACCCAAACAACCAAGCTAAAAAAAATGAGAAAATCAATTCAACAGGTTATTTGGCATTGCATGCAGAAAATAAATATGTTCGAATAGCTTAAAACATTTTAAAAAGCACAGCATATAGTAAACTGATTTGAATGTTAAACACAGACTAAGGATCCCTTGCACAGTGGAGAAGTTTCTGGGTTTCACTGCAGCTGTGTTACCTACCCAGCTTCTAGGAGGACAGCAGCAGCATAATAGGAAGAACTGGAGAAAGAGGAGGAGGAAGCTAGTATGTTAATAACAGCAGAAGTAGCTGTATTAGTAGTAGTTGTAATGATAATAGTCAATGCTACGGGCAGACAACGTGCTAGGCACTTGGTGTATTGTAGCAGTCACTCTTCACAGCAACCGTAAGAGATGGCACTGTTATTTCCCCATGTTCCTGAAAACTGAGACTTCAAGGAGTGAAGTACCTAGTGGAGGAATCAAGATCAGAAAAACAAGAACAATGATTGACACTGATGGAATGTTTCATGTTTCTTAGCTATTGATGTGCATAACCCCACTGAATTCTCACAGCAATCCTAGGAAGTAGCCTTCTTTATTATGCGCAGTGAACGCAGGAGGACACTGAAGCTTGGAGGCTTGACTAATCAAATGGCAGACAGGGGACTGAGACCAGGGATCTAAAGCTACAGCTGGAAGCTGGCCTTTCATTTTGGGGTTTAGAAGTAGTGTCTTGCTGGTTCTGCTTGGACTGACTTGTTGAGAGAGAAGGAGAGTCCTGTGCCTAGAGATTCCCTCAGGACACCACTCTCCCTGATAACAGGTTTTCCTTGAGCTGCTCTCTCCTACTGCCTGGGTGGAAACAGGTGCTCTTCTGCTGAGGGACCCTGATGGGACCCCCACTGCTGCAGGTGAGGCAGTAGGGTAAGGCAAGTGAGATGTTTGCCTGGGGCACAAAATTTAAGGGCCCACCAAAAATTCAATAATCAAGATAAATAACATTTTAATGTTGTATTTTAAACTATGTAAATAATAACTATTTAAGATAAATATTTTTGAAAAATCTATATCTGAACAAATTATCAATATTTAAAATAACAGGATCAGTGTGGCCCTGGGTCATCTGGTACCAGGCCCCTGGATGGAGACAGACAGGAGGGTGAGCCCGATGCTGGCCGTCTGCTCATGGCCACCCTGTCTGTCCTCACTCCCACAGGGCCTTCTTGGGCCCTTTATAACATTTTGGCCCCTCTGTCCACCTCTCTACACCACTGCACACGCAGGCCTCCTGTACAGAGTCACATGAAGGAGAGGAACCTGTGTGGTGGTGCTTCTGTAGGCAACACCAAAACAATATGTCTTTATTCAATACTATTTTTAAAATTGAGGATGGCATTTTCCAATGATACGCTAAAAATGTTAAGCCTCTTCTCTTCCAACTTTTCTCTCCAAAACTCAACTAAAGGAGCTGTTTTAGAAAGAGACAGTCAATGCCTTTCCAATTTTAGATCCGTGTGTTGGACCACTCTTAGTTTCTCTTTTCTTATTTACTACTTGGGGTGTCAACTTAAGAAAACACTGGCTCTCCTGCTGGCACGTCAGCTGGGACACATGTGTCCTGCTGATCTCATCCAAAAGCATTGAGGAATTGTCTGGTTCCAGTGGCCTTGAGCTTTGAGGACTCAACCCAGCATTCATGATTTTGAATACGAATATGACTGCTTCCCACCCCAAAAGACATTTTATTTATTATTTTAAAAATATTTTCTTTGGGCTTCTTTAATCCTAGGGGACATTTACTTGATGAATAGCAAGTAAGTTCCCTAACAGACTGTTGTTATAAATACCCATGGCATTAATTCAAACCATTCGCATCGGAAACTTTTTTTTTTTCTGGAGGAAAAAGGGTGGCTGACTTAACCTCAACATTTGGGACATGATTTTCCCTAAAATAACCACAACATCCATCATTTTTTTTCCTGCTGGTGTGTCGATTTTTTAATGAGAGTCTGGGTCCCTCCAGTACCTTTGGTCTCCATAGTAACAATTCCATGTGTTTATTCTGGCTTACTGAAATAAAACACTGAGGAAAAGGTCAGTGACTCATTTTTGATTGGGGGTTGCTCTAATTAGAGGATGATTATTTAAAAGCTGATCACTAGCACAAAGATACTATGTGCTTAGAAATAAGATCCATGGCAAGGATTTTAAATGACAAATTATAAAACTTTTAGATAGTGAGATGCTTCCAAACTCTGGCTGTTTCTTCACAGGTGCAGGTGTTTTCAAGATTATTATTGTTTCACCCGTGTATAACCAACCTTGACTTCCTGCCATTCCGTCCTGGTACCAGGATTGAGTAATGCATTAAGTAATGGATTAAAGTGTCTAGAATGACTAATGCAGTTATAGGAGTCTATTTGGACCTATGGTATATGCATCTGAGATGAGCTGAATCAATACAATAAAGTTTTTCTGAGGTGGCCACTGGATGGCCAGGAGAAGTGGAAACATTGCTTGAGTCCCAGTCTTTTCATCTCCCCTGTCCCTTCAAGTTGGGTTTTGAATCTGTGGGAAGGCAGAAGGGGGCCTGCCATGCCTTTTGATTGTTGCTTTGGGTTGCCATTGTTTGATTTAGTAGGTATTATGCCTCTCTTTCCTCATCTGTAAAATGGGAGCAACAGCAGAATCTGCATCATAAGGTGTTTGAGGGGATTAACAATAATAATTAAGGATGTATGTGTGGTGTTTAGCAAAGTGCAGGCTCTTATTAAACACCAAATTAGTGTTAGCTATTATAATTACTCTTTTTACTTTCATTATTAGATCAGCACTCAGGCCTTTGGATTGAGTTCCTTTGTTCAAAATTTATTTAAGACTCTGAGTGGCAAATGAAATGCTCACTTCAAGAGGCAAGAAATCATTCTGAGCAGGTGTGGATATTGTTGTCTGTGAGGAATTCTACTCCTTTAAGCCTCCGTGAAGCTCACTTAGCTCTCTCACGTTTGAGAAGTATGGGGTATTTTGTCCTCTTGAACCCAGGCTCACGTGGACTGGCTCCCAAGACTACGTATGGGCAAGGCTCAGGTGGAGAACCTGGCCCTCATGCCCCAGGTGGTTGAATCTTGATCAGTATATACAATATAAAAATATGAGGGACCTAAAAAAGTCAAGCTCCAAAAGTAGAACCAGAGAATACAACAGTTGTTACCAGGGGCTGAGGGTGTTAAATGGGAAGATGTTGGCACAAGTGTTCACTTTCAGTTATGAGTTGAATAAGCTCTGGGGATCTAATGGTAACTATAGTTCATAAAACTATGTGTTCTTGAAGTTTTCAAACAGTAGATCGTAAGTGTTTTCATCACATGCACACACAAAAGTAACTAGGTGAAGTGATGGATGTATCCATTAACTTGATTGTAGTAATCATTTCACAATGTATGCATATATTAAATCATCACATTGTACAGCCTATTTTAATCTGTCAATTGTAACTCAATAAAGCTGGAAAAATATAAAACATAAAGAGATCCAGTCTTAGCTGACAGAATTGGAAGTCAGTTGCATCCCTGTGATCCCTTGTCAGTGGCCTCACTTGTATGAGACACCATGAGACCAGCATGGACACAAGTTGGGTGGGCTCTAAGAGAAGTTGCAGAAAAAAGCTGGTATCTTTTAGATAGAATTTGGGCATTTGCATGAGGTGTTTTTCTGGGTACTCATGAAAATCCATCCCTTTGATGACTCTTAGTAGACCCTAGAAGCCAGGTCTTTATCAGGGAACTTCAACCATTCACTTACTTAACAAATATTTATGCCTATGATGTGTCAAGCGTATGGCTAGGTCAGCTGTTACCACGAATGCCATGATTCTTCTCTCTTGGAGCTTTCATTCTAAGTCGAAGAGATAGTAAACAAGTAAGAGAAAAAGAAGAAGATAATTGCAGATATTAAATGCTACAAAGGAAGGGAAAAACGTGTGCTAGAGAGCATTTATGCTCATCTCCATATTGCTCCTAGAGGAACATTGTGTCTTCCGCAGCAATGAGGATGGATAATGTTCTGGTTGCTTCCTCTGTGGTTAAGACTGTGGAATGATTCCTTCTCCTTAAGTGTTGACACCAGTTCAGTCTTTCCTGTCGGGATGTGCAGTTGGACTGAGCAAAGTGATCGCTATTGCTATTCTTATTTTAGTTGTGAATAATAATGTTGCTAGGGCCCTGAGTCTCTGTTAAATGCTGTAATTACTATTTTTATCATCATTCTCAGAAAACACAGTTTTGCAAACTTATTTGCTCACTATTTGCTTTGTTCTTCACAAAACATCTCATGGGCCTAGTGCTTTCCAGAGCACCTTTTGGGAAACAGTGTTTTAGAAAGTGCAGTTTGGATGGTCCTCTGTTAATGTATTTCTGAAGAGTAATATGTCTTTGAAGAGAAATACTGCAGATAAGGCATGTCTACTTGTTGGCTATCTTAGGGGTCTGAGTGCCTGGATAAGGCCACTATTTTTGGTTCATCTTCTAGGTCTCAGCTACCTGCCTACGATTCTTTGAGATTCAGAACCCACCTCCACCCCTCCTTGTCAATGTTATCGCAGAGAAAACTAAAAGTAGCCCCCCACGCAAAGCAAAGCAAAACAAAACAAAACAAAAACAACCAGTGTTTGATGGCACACATATAAGGAGATTCCATCTTAAAGGTTAATGCAAAATAGATGGATATGAATCAGGCTCATTTCTAAAGTTTACAAAAGGATAAAATGACACAGGAATTTCTTGGGGAAAACATTATACATGCCAAAAAATGTGCTGTGCTTCTCTTTTCCATCCTTAGATCATTGTAGTTCTTAAAAGATTTTAAAAATTTTAAAACTATCTTCTTTGCTTGAAATATTTTAAAATAGTGTAGCTGTAAAGGGAATTCACTTGCATATCCATTGGGCTGTCATATCCATCAGAGAGAATGCAGTAGCCTGAGACTAGTTTGCTGCTCTGGGGACCCAAACAGTTTCCAGCTTCTGACCATCTCCAGCTCCACAGAATCTGGATGCTAATCATCTGGGGTCAAGTTTGAGGCCTAGAACCATGGTAATAGGTCTGAAGAAAAACTGTGATGTTTTTCTGTGGTATTTTTCTGTGATGTACTAGAAACAGATTTTGGTGAGATTTTTTTGAAAAAAATTTTTTGTTGTTGCTTAAAAGTATTGAGAATTATGTCCAAAAGACAGTGTCCATACACATGCCAATAGATGACCAAATGGTTCTATTAGGGGAAACCTCTCCCACCTCCTACCTCCCCTATGGTCAAGATAACACTGCACCTTGTAGCTAACTGATTAAAAGAAGGGATGCCCGGCTACTGGGTAGAGTAGAGAAGGTGGCACTGCTTCACAATAGCCAATTTTGCCTCATGAGTTTCAAATACATTCTGGAAGAAGACGCTTCTTTACAAATCAAGGCATGAAGCAATAAGTCCAAAAGAGATTACTATGATCGGGGTCCCACTTCCCATACTCTAGCCCTATAATTACCCATTGTTTGTGTTACCCCTCATTTAGTTCTTTCTGTGCCTTCCTCAAAGCAAACTCTCTTCCCCACATTGTTGGCTCTTTTATTTTTGGGCTCTTCCTTCAAATTTGGAAATAGTTCTTAAACATTAATGTGTATCAGAATCAGTTGCAGAGCTTTTTTAAAAATGCAAAATAACAGTAAAGAATATATAACTAGAAAGCAGTGTTCACCACTTAGTAATACTAATACTCATGTTTGGAGAGTATAATGTCCATGAACAATACTCTTGTACAATTTGAATGTTTCCCTATTCCAGCATCCATGGGCTGCTCATTGCTTATGTGCCTGTTGGGTTATTAAACCTAATACCATAAACTTTCTCCACCATCCCCCCCCTTTATTTAACGATAGGAAATTACATTTAATAAATTATCCTTTTCCTACTTCTGGCCTCTTTCCACTCAAGCCTTTCCTCTCCATAATTTATGCATAGTTGTTCATCCATTTTTTCATTCAGCCAGTCAGAAAGCATGTGCTGTCTGCAAAGAATCAACCACTCTGCTAGCTCTTCTATTCTGTCATCTTGAATTCTCACAAAACTCTGAAAGGTAGATATTTTTATAGATAAAAGCAGTGAGACAGAGGTAGAGTAACTTTCCTGAAGTTTTGTGCAGCTGGACTGTAGCAGAGCCAGGAGTTGAACTCCTCACAAAAAAGCCTCTTTGGTTTGTGGGCTTCTCACTAGCTAGAGAGGAGTTTTCTGTTGATACTGCCAACTGTGTCCTGGAACAATAACCCTGAAAGTTTACTGGTGCCCCAGAGAAAAAAGAGGAGGGAAGGAAGCACAGAGCAAACACCCAACTTTATGAACTAATAAAACCCGAAAACAACCTTGGAGTGTCTGATGTGGAAAGCCTGTTTTTGATAACTGATAGAGCACATGAGGTGACTTTTATTTTGATCTTGCTGAATTTGAATACAAAGCAAAGAGAAGGTCCATTCCACCTGAATGGAAATAAGAATGATACGGCCTCTGAGAAGATTAAATCCATGGTGGATTTTAAGTTATTTGGGCAGTTTTTGTCAAAGTTTCAAGTGCACAAAAATCACCAGGAGTCTTGTTAAAAAATCTGATTTTCTAAGTCTGGGAGGAGCCTGAGAATCTGCGTTTCTAACAAGTTCCCGGGTGATGCCCGGGACTACACTTTGAGTGCTAAGGTTGTAATGTGCTGGGAACTAATTGCACCCTGACACAGACTGGGTCGTGGGGTACTATCTGTCCAAGGCTGACAGCTGTGGTCCCAGGTTAACTAGATGTAGAGTCAGGAGAGTTGGAATTGAAGCCAATTTTGTAGCTTGAAACAAGACACAAACTTTCTGAGCCTTTCTCTTACTTGAAAGGAGGACAACAGCTCCCATCTTACCGGGATGTTGAGAAGATCAAAATGAGATAATATGTGAAAGAACTTTGCAAACTCTGAAGTGTTAGGTTATAACTTGGATTAGTCTGTGACTCAGTTATCCTTGCGTAATATTGGGAGAATGCTATTATTGAACCTCAGCTTGACTATTAATTCCCTAAGTTTGCGAATAAGGAATGAAGGATCTCTGAAACATGGAAGAAGAAAAGAAGGATGGACCTGAGTGAGTACCAGTATGGAAAGGGAAGTAGTATTCATGTGAGGTAAAACAGGCAGTTTCAGTGAGCTTGGATGCAGGACAGAATGTACCTTCACTGGCTATAGTTTTGCAAGCATGCATTGAAGGAAGGTGACCCTAGGTGAGCAAAGTTAAGGAAAGTACACGGAGTAGAGTTCTTTTATCCCTGAAAAACATATTAAAAAGAAATGAGACATGGATAGACCTAGAGAGTGTCATACAGAGTGAAGTAAGTCAGAAAGAGAAAAACAAATATCATGTATTAAGGCATATATGTGGAATCTAGAAAAATGATATAGATGATCTTATTTGCAAAGCAGAAATAGAGACACAGACGTAGAGAACAAATGTATGGATACCAAGGGGGAAAAGGGGTGGTAGAAGGAATTGGGAGATTGGGATTGACATATATACACTATTGATACTATGTATAAAATAGGTAACTAATGAGAAGATACTGTATAGCGCAGGGAACTCTACTTAATGCACTGTGGTGACCTAAATGGGAAGGAAATCTAAAAAAGAGGGAATATATATATATATATATATATATATATTATATATGTATAGCTGATTCATTTTGCTGTACAGTAGAAACCAACACAACATTGTGAAGCAACTATACTCCAATAAAAATTAATTATAATAAAAAAAGACAACAAATAACAAGTGTTGATCAGGATTATGGAGAAAAGGGAACCTGCTGAAAAACACTTGGAAATGCTGGATAAAATATAACAAACATCCTTTTAAATGCATATTTAAGCTCTCAAGAAAATAGGGGAAATACATAGGGATATAAAACAAAGAGGAATCTGACAATTAGCTGTTGTTTCAGTTACCTTTTATTTTGTAAACTTGTTTTAGTAATTGGGGAGTTTGGGTTTAACAGTAGCCTTACAGGGTCTGAGACAAGGCATGAAGTTGTCCAGAGGTGGGTTGTTGGAACTGAGATCCCTCCCTGCACAAGCCTAAAGCTGAGACTCTCGAATTCCTGTTCCCAACTCTGACCCTCACTCTCCTTTCACCCATTCTGTAGTTTATTCAATAAATATTTATTCAGTGTCTCCTTTGTGTCAGACACACAGTGCTGGGCCCTGTAAAGAGAGGATTCTGGTTATTCTGAGGTCACACTGATACAATGCATTAATGCAAAAAAAAGCGTTCTGAAGACTGTGAATTTCCGTACCAACATGTCATTAAGGTCCTATGAGAGTCACCTGGAGGAAGGAACTAGCTCTTTTACCACCACCCCCCAACCCCATCTCAGCATGCACCCTCCCATCCCTGAGGGCAGCAGTAAAAGCCTTGAAGATGCCGGCAGAGGGTGGACTTTCCACAGAGGTTCGCTCCGGGGCTCATCCTGTCTCATCCTCTGAGGAACGGCCCCCTCCATCCACTCCAGGGTCTGGTGGATATCATGGAGACCCTCCAGAAAGCCACCTCCTGAGGTAGTTTCTCAGACCCCTGAACAGTACCACACATAAAGCTGGAGGTAGAATGAAGCCATGAGACGAAGGAAAGGGTGGGGGCAGGGAGAATTCCAAGAGCCAGGGGGTTTGCACGGCCACCCCCAGGCAAGGCCTAGTCGTCCTCAGGTTGATGCTTTACAACAGGAAGACCTGGTGCAGTAGAACACACACAGCCTCCCACTGTTGGAAGTCTCACAGTGCTGAATACAGTCCAGGGCCTGCGATTCTGGGGGCTGTGGGGCTGCTGGCTGGGATCCCGAGTGCCTGCTTTGCTTTGAGACAGAGTGGAGAGCGAGGAACTTTGGGGAGTGGCTGACTAACCACCCCACAACCCCTACCCCGCCTGCCCCAGGGATGGAGCTTCTCCCATAGATGCCTTGCTGTTGGATTCTCAGGCTGGCAAACAGAAATTCTACTTTCTGAGTCATTTAATTGGTAACTGTAAGTTCACTGAGAGCTGTACCCAAGGGCACATTTTCCCTCTGGTGTAATTATTCAAGAGGCACTATTTGTTGGTAAAAGTATAAAGGGAAGAGCTTGCCTCTTATTTCTGGGGCTGCTGTGTGGTTGGAGCACCTCCTTCTACAGCCTATTTTCAAAGCTTAGGAAACTGAGCTGGTTGATAGGCTTAGTTGAAGTTTGGGTCATTGGGGAGGCCATTGTCAACAGCTGTTTACTGTACAGTCAAGCGTATGTTTTCGGGTCATTTGTTCAGCAAAGTGGATCCCCTTTGAGGCATGGGCTACTTTAAAAGTTGATGGGAAAGTCCATTTTTCTTTAAAGACTGGCATCCTCCTCCTTTTTTTTTAGAAGATAGCATATGATTTTGGTGACAGAGAGATGTGGCTTTCTACATCTGGGCATTACCACTTATTAGTTAAATGAACATAGACATGTCCATTAAACTCTCAGAGACTCAGTTACCTCACCCTGATGATAGGAATGCTTGGCTTGCTCTGGTAGAAATTGGATGTGTCGGTATTTTGGTGACTTCTGTTTGTGTGTGTGTGCTTTTCAGGACATTATTGTAAAAAGTGCAAAATCAGGTTTACTTTTAGTCCCTTGCTTATCTCTGGTTACACATACACAGAGATAGAGCTCAAAGATGGACGAGGACCCTCGAGCCTGTGCCATGAGGCTGAGGGAAGTTCTCCCTAGAGAATCTCAACTGTTGGGGATCCATAGAGTTTGTCTTAGAGACATTGCCCACGGATAATATTCAGTACACCTAGAAAGTAGTACAGCAGTCAGAAATAAAATGTAAATTTGGTTTGACAGTGTAAAAGTAGTACTCATCACCATCAGCACTCGTTATCATCTACAAGTCACTAGCTCAAGCAGTGTTCAACACAAACTTGGAGTGAATGAATATTAGTGAGGCAGAGCCAAAGACTCATTCATTCATTCATCAGATTTTTGCAAAGCTACTGCCAGGTGCCAGGCAAGAGTCTCAGAGGTGGGAGCGTGTTAGTGAAGACAGCAAAGTGCTGCCCTTTCAGAGACAGACAAACTAAGAAATTAAAATGTGACATGATGTTAAGTAGTGACCAGGTATTTGAAAAAAAGTAAAGCAGGGAGAGGAGATAGAGTCATTTTCCAAGAGTGAGATCAAGGAAGACCTCTTTGAGAAGATGATGTTTGATCAGAGACCTGGATCAAGTGAGGGCATGAGTCATAGGGATATGAGGGGAAGCACCTCATTAGCCATAAACCAGGATTGCCCCCCCAGAACAAAAACCTTTGGTTACTCTCGAGGCCCCAGTGAGGACTTTGGATTTTATTCTAAGTTCAAAGAGTAGCCATCACGGAGAGACATGATCTGATTTTTTTTTTTTTTTAAAAGATCACTCTTGCTGCCATATGAATGTGGACCTTAGGAAGGCAAGAGTGGGAAAAAAAGAGACCAGTTGGGAGGCCATTGCAAAAGCCCAGATGGGAGATAACAGCTCATTTTTAAATGGGGTTGGCTTACCACAATTTTATTTGACTCCACCCTGAACTCATCCTGAGCGTTCAGCCCTCTTATTCATTCATGAAGCAGGATCACTTGCTCTCAATATTAAAGAAAATCGGAGAGATCAGTGATCCTCATCATCTCCCTTCCAAGCATGGTGTTGGGCTGGTGGATGTATCAGTACACAGCAGCTCTCTCCAGTGTTTCACTGTCTTCCCTCCTTTGCCCTTCCCAAGGAGAATGGAGATATCAATCCCTCTTCTTGCTCTTCATTTTTTCACAGACTTTTGGTTCCAGAACTGAATGTCCTCTCCTCCTTTTAACTTTCCATCTTTGAATCAAAAATTTCCATTAGTCTTCTGAAGTAATTTTGAGCATGCACCAATTGCATCCATAAACAGTCCCATCAGGGACATTTTGTATTTCGTTGAAGTTGGTCCAAAGGTTATGATATATGAATTTGGAATTGTCAGTAAAACTTGGAAAAGTTTTATTAGGTACATGGTGGACCTGGGAAAACATGTTGGAACTTGTATGTTATGTAACTCTAATAGCATAATTGCTAGAATGCTTGGGACTCTTACCAATGACTTCATTTCTCCTGAATGTGGGTTTCATGCATCTTGTTGCTTGGCTGTTTTCAGAAAGTAAGGGTAATAGCCACATTAATGTATCATCTGTTCCATGATTAGAAAAGAAACCTGAGAATGCTTTCCTAGCAAATATGTAGACACAGTTTCCTCTAACACCTGTTCTCTCAAGTCATGAGATGTTTGAAAATAACCACACAAGTTCCTGTGTCTGATCCAGTCTTTTGAATACCTACTAGGTCAACATAAAAATTTTGCTAGTGTGAGCAAATGTCATCATGGCCCTTCTCTTGCACCCCTGCCGGTGGATTCAAGGAGAGTAAATACCTATTTGGAATGACCAGTGGATGGGTTATTTTGGTTCCATGTAATTAATCAGCAGATGAAAAACTATGGGTTTTTTTTGTTTGTTTGTTTTTGTTTTTGTTTTTGTTTTTCGGTACGCGGGCCTCTCACTGCTGTGGCCTCTCCCGTTGCGGAGCACAGGCTCCGTATGCGCAGGCTCAGCGGCCATGGCTCACGGGCCCAGCAGCTCCGTGGCGTGTGGGATCCTCCTGGACTGGGGCACGAACCCATGTCCCCTGCATCAGCAGGCGTACTCTCAACCACTGCGCCACCAGGGAAGCCCGAAAAACTATGTTTTTTAAAAGTAAAATGCCTAATGTTATATTGCTTTTAAATTAAGGAGCTGGAATTCCATATTCCAGATACTCATCCACCCTGCTATACTTTGAAAGTTTAAAAATTATGCAAAAATACTTTCTAATTGTGGAAAAATTAGGAAACACAGATGAATTTAAAAAATGAACCTCAAAAAATATTTCCACCATTCAGAGATAACCACTGTTAACGTTTTGGTTCACTTATTTCCAAACATTTTTCTTTTTTTTTTTTTTTTTTTTTTTTTTTTTTT
>NW_006793498.1:5588-10201 GCF_000442215.2 Lipotes vexillifer | reverse complement strand
CCCGCGTCTCCTGCATCGGCAGGCGGACTCTCAAGCACTGCGCCACCAGGGAAGCCCCAAACATTTTTCTATACAAATATAATTACAAATATCTTTTCAAAGATGGATACTGCTTTACAACTTCATTTCCCCTTTAATAATATCTTGTGCTTTGGCAATGTCTTTCTATGGCATGAATATTGATCTGCACTGTCATTTTTAAAACTTGCATTGTTCTCCATTCCAGGATGCTAGTACTATTTATTAAATATTTCATTATTTTTTTTCTCTTCTGAGTTGGACTGCTACTTGATTAACCAACCCCCCTGCCTTAGGACATTTATTGAGTGCTAATGATATTCTAAGTGTACACTAGCACTTTACATATGTTATTTCATTTATTTAACTTGTTTACAATTTCTTGGTATTACTGACTGCTTATTCTTTACATACATTTCTGTATGATTATGCAGTGGTTATTTAAAGGTTTTATCTTAAATATTGTCAAAGTAACCTTCAGAAATGTTCTAACAATTTATGCTCACAAAGCATCGAAAGTGTTTAGCTCTTCACATCCACACAATCAGTGGGCATCACCAATTTTTAAAATCTTTTCTAGTCTTGTAAGAAAAAATGGTATCATTATTTTTTAGCTTAGATTTATTTGATCACTAGAGAAGCAAAATATTTTTCTATTGGTGTAGTCATCTTTTTCCTTAAAATATTTTAAATCTAACGTATTTTAAATAATACATATTTTAACTGTATGTACCCACATATACATAATTTGGTCAAATGCAAACCTTTAAAATTATGAAGTGCTCTTTTTACTGCAAGTTTTTCTTTTTCTATTTTGTTTGCTTCATTCTGTTCCTTCCTTTCACAACAGCCTCTCTACCTCCCAAGTAGCAACTAAAACAGCATCAAATGTGACTTTTTCTGCATGTTTTATCTATCCTCCATATAATCTTCATATAATGTATAATATACATGCATACACACAATATCATATTGTTTTATGTGTTTTTTTATGGAAGTAGGATCATATGTTACATGCTTTTCTGCATCTTGCTTTTCTCACTCAACAGTATCTCATTTGAAAATCCTCCAAGTCATCTGGTAGAGCTCCAACTCATTATTTTTAATGACTGGAATTTTTAAAAAGGCATTTTCCTATTGATAGGCATTGCTTTTGTGTCTCGTTTTTCTTTTTTCCTACCACAACTCACAATGCTGCAATCAATATCTTTTTACATATGTCTTTATAAAGAAATACTTTTATTTTATTGGAATATCCATGAATGTTATTGCTGGATGGGTCAAAGTGTGAGTATGTGTTTTACTTATAATACATGATGCCAGATTGCTTTCCCCAAAGGCTGTACCACTTCACATTTCCACCAGCAATATATGACAGTATCCTTTTCATTATATCCCAGCCATCAATAGATATTGTGGCCCTTTCTAATTTTTGTCATTCTGATGGGTATAAAGTGATAATCATGTAGTTACTATAATTTACATATTCATAGTTACTTCTTGTGAATTTGTACGTCTTTTCATTTGCAACTTACCACAGGATTTATTTGTCTGGGAATTGTCTTTTTCCATTATTTTATTGGGTTACCTGTCTCTTGTCTATTAGTAAAAGATTTTTGCATATTATTAACTTAGAATTTTATCATCCGTGTTACAAATTTTTCCACATCTATTATTTCCCCATTATATTTGTATATGAGATTTGTTGTCATACAAAAGCTTTTAATTTTTATTTAGTCAAATGCATCAAGCTTTAGCTTCTGGGTTTCTAGTCAGAATTAAGAAGTCATGAATTCTACACAACACTGGATTGTGAAGTCTCAGATTTTCATGTTTATTTCGTTCCAGATATATATCTAAGATATTAATACTAATTATTTTTTTCTTCCAGTTTTACTGAGATGTAATTGACATACAGCACTGTATAGGTTTAAGGTGCACAGCATGACGATTTGACTTACATACCTTGTGAAATGATTATCACAATAAGTTAGTGAACATCCATCATCTCATACAGATATAAAATTTTATATATATATATATTTATTTTTAAATCTTTTTTTTCCTTGTGATGAGAACTCTTAGGATTGACTCTCTAAACAACTTTCATGTGTAACATACAACAGTGTTAATTATTAGATTGGCTAAAAAGTTCATTAGGGTTATTCCATAACATTGTATGTAAAAAGCCGAATGAACTTTTTGGCCAAACCAAGATACTAATCATGTTGTACATTACATACGTAGTACTCACTTATTTTATAACTGGGAGTTTGTACCTTTTGACCACCTTCATCTAATTCCCCTTCTTGCTACCTCTTGCCTCTGGTAACCAAAAATCTGATCTCTTTTCCTATGAGATATTAGTATCTCATATATGAATATTAGGATATTAGTACCAGTCATTAAACAATCTATAATTTTTCTATTGATAATATTCCATGTTTATATTAACTCATCTACACTGGGATTTATTTCTGGAGTATCTAGCATGTTTTACTGCTCCATTTACTTGCTC
Source organism: Lipotes vexillifer (assembly GCF_000442215.2). Lineage (NCBI taxonomy): Eukaryota > Metazoa > Chordata > Mammalia > Artiodactyla > Lipotidae > Lipotes > Lipotes vexillifer. Next base: position 7,665 of record NW_006793498.1, on the reverse strand, counting down.
CTATTTGATTATAATGACTTTATAATATATTCTGATAATTGTTAAGGCAAATCATCTCCTATCATTTTTTTCATACTTTTCTTAAATACATTTTCTTTCACATACAATTTTAAAATCATGTACCCAATTAAAAATTTAATGGGGTACCAATTGATACTGCACTTAATTTGTAGATTAATTTTTGTAGAATTCATGTTTTTCTATTAATCCCTTCTAAGAGCATGGAATGCATTTTCATATTTTCATGTATTACATATTTTAATAAGATTCTATATATCCTATGACTTTTTTATGAAATTACTTTAAAAGTATTTTATAATTTTTGTCACTATTGTAAAAAGATGTGATTTTTCATTTCTTGATGCTAATTGTCAGAAAAAAGCTGTTAATTTAAAAAATATTTGTTTTTAATCCAGAAATTAGAACAAATTATTTTAGTAGTCTAAGAATGTTTTGTACTAGAATTTCTTGTTTTTTTCTTTTTTTTAAATATCTTTATTGGAGTATAATTGCTTTACAATGGTGTGTTAGTTTCTGCTTTATAACAAAGTGAATCAGCTATACATATACATATATCCCCATATCTTCTCCCTCTTGCGTCTCCCTCCCACCCTCTCTATCCCACCCCTCTGGTCTTTGCAAAGCAACGAGCTGATCTACCTGTGCTGTGTGGCTTCTTTTCACTAGCTATTTTACATTTGGTAGTGTATATATGTCCATGACACTCTCTCACTTTGTTCCTGCTTACCTACCCCATCCCTGCATGTCGTGTCCTCAGGTCAGTTCTCTACATCTGCGTCTTTATTACTGTCCTGCCCCTAGGTTCTTCAGAACCTTTTTTTTTTTTTTTAGATTCCATATATTTGTGTTAGCATACGGTATTTGTTTTTCTCTTTCTGACTAACTTCACTCTGTATGACAGACTCTAGGTCCATCCACCTCACTACAAATAACTTAATTTCTTTTCTTTTTAGGGCTGAGTAATATTCCATTGTATATATGTGTGACATATTCGTTATCCATTCATCTGTTGATGGACACTGAGGTTGCCTCCATGTCCTGGCTATTGTCAGTAGAGCTGCAGTGAACATTGTGGTACATGACTCTTTTTGAATTATGGTTTTCTCAGGGTATGTGCCCAGTAGTAGGATTGCTGGGTCATATGGTAGTTCTATTTTTAGTTTTTTAAGGAACCTCCATACTGTTCTCCATAGTGGCTGTATCAATTTAAATTCCCAGCAGCAGTGCAAGAGGGTTCCCTTTTTTTGACACCCTCTCCAGCATTTATTGTTCATAGATATTTTGATGATGACCATTCTGACTGGTGTGAGGTGATACCTTATTGTAGTTTTGGTTTGCATTTCTCTAATGATTACTGATGTTGAGCACACTTTCATGTGTTTGTTGGCAATCTGTATATCTTCCTTGGAGAAATGTCTATTAAGGTCTTCTGCCCATTTTTGGATTGGGTTGTTTGCTTTTTGATATTGAGCTGCATGAGCTGCTTCTAGATTGTGGAGATTAATCCGTTGTCAGTTGCTTCATTTGCAACTACTTTCTCCCATTCTGAGGGTTGCCTTTTGGTCTTGTTTATGTTTTCCTTTGCTGTGCAAAAGCTTTTAAGTTTCATTAGGTCCCATTTGTTTATTTTTGTTTTTATTTCCATTTCTCTAGGAGGTGGGTCAAAAAGAATCTTGCTGTGATTTATGTCATAGAGTGTTCTGCCTCTGTTTTCCTCTAAGAGTTTTATAGTGTCTGGCCTTCCATTTAGGTCTTTAATCCATTTTGAGTTTATTTTTGTGTATGGTGTTAGGGAGTGTTCTAATTTCATTCTTTTACATGTAGCTGTCTAGTTTTCCCAGCACCACTTATTGAAGAGACTGTCTTTTCTCCATTGTATATTCTTGCCTCCTTTATCAAAGTATAAGGTGACCATATGTACATGGGTTTATCTCCGGGCTTTCTACCCAGTTCCATTGATCTATATTTCTGCTTTTGTGCCAGTACCATACTGTCTTGATTACTGTAGCTGTAGTATAGTCTGAAGTCAGGGAGTCTGATTCCTCCAGCTCCGTTT
>NW_006793498.1:0-5333 GCF_000442215.2 Lipotes vexillifer | reverse complement strand
CTGTCCAGTTTTCCCAGCACCACTTATTGAAGAGGCTGTCCTTTCTCCACTGTATATTCCTGCCACCTTTATCAAAGATAAGGTGACCATATGTGCGTGGGTTTATCTCTGGGCTTTCTATCCTATTCCATTGATCTATCTTTCTGTTTTTGTGCCAGTACCATACTGTCTTGATTACTGTAGCTTTGTAGTATAGTCTGAAATCAGGGAGCCTGATTCCTCCAGCTCTGTTTTTCGTTCTCAGGATTGCTTTGCTTATTTGGGGCCTTTTGTGTTTCCATACAAATTGTGAAATTTTTCGTTCTAGTTCTGTGAAAAATGCCAGTGGTAGTTTGATAGGGATTGCATTGAATCTATAGATTGCTTTGGGTAGTAGAGTCATTTTCACAATGTTGATTCTTCCAATCCGAGAACATGGTATATCTCTCCATCTATTTGTATCATCGTTAATATCTTTCATCAGTGTTTTATAATCTTCTGCATAGAGGTCGTTTGTCTCCTTAGGTAGGTTTATTCCTAGATATTTTATTCTTTTTGTTAGAATGGTAAATGGGAGTGTTTTCTTGATTTCACTTTCAGATTTTTCATCATTAGTGTATAGGAATGCCAGAGATTTCTGTGCATTAATTTTGTATCCTGCTACTTTACCAAATTCATTGATTAGGTCTAGTAGTTTTCTGGTAGCATCTTTAGGATTCTCTATGTATAGTATCATGTCATCTGCAAATAGTGACAGCTTTACTTCTTCTTTTCCGATTTGGATTCCTTTTATTTCCTTTTCTTCTCTGATTGCTGTGGCTAAAACTTCCAAAACTATGTTGAATAAGAGTGGTGAGAGTGGGCAACCTTGTCTTGTTCCTGACCTTAGTGGAAATGCTTTCAGTTTTTCGCCATTGAGGATGATGTTGGCTGTGGGCTTGTCATATACGGCCTTTATTATATTGAGGAAAGTTCCCTCTACACCTACTTTCTGCAGGGTTTTTATCATAAATGGGTGTTGAATTTTGTCAAAAGCTTTCTCTGCATCTATTGAGATGATCATATGGTTTTTCTCCTTCAATTTGTTAATATGGTTAATCACATTGATAGATTTGCGTATATTGAAGAATCCTTGCATTCCTGGAATAAACCCCACTTGATCATGGTGTATGATCCTTTTAATGTGCTGTTGGATTCTGTTTGCTAGTATTTTGTTGAGGATTTTTGCATCTATGTTCATCAGTGATATTGGCCTGTAGTTTTCTTTCTTTGTGACATCCTTGTCTGGTTTTGGTATCAAGGTGATGGTGGCCTCGTAGAATGAGTTTGGGAGTGTTCCTCCCTCTGCTATATTTTGGAAGAGTTTGAGAAGGATAGGTGTTAGCTCTTCTCTAAATGTTTGATAGAATTCGCCTGTGAAGCCATCTGGTCCTGGGCTTTTGTTTGTTGGAAGATTTTTAATCACAGTTTCAATTTCAGTGCTTGTGATTGGTCTGTTCATATTTTCTATTTCTTCCTGATTCAGTCTTGGCAGTTTGTGCATTTCTAAGAATTTGTCCATTTCTTCCAGATTGTCCATTTTATTGGCATAGAGTTGCTTGTAGTAATCCCTCATGATTTTTTGTATTTCTGCAGTGTCAGTTGTTACTTCTCCTTTTTCATTTCTAATTCTATTGATTTGAGTCTTCTCCCTTTTTTTCTTGATGAATCTGGCTAATGGTTTATCAATTTTGTTTATCTTTTCAAAGAACCAGCTTTTAGTTTTATTGATCTTTGCTATCGTTTCTTTCATTTCCTTTTCACTTATTTCTGATCTGATCTTTTTGATTTCTTTTGTTCTGCTAACTGTGGGATTTTTTTGTTCTTTCTATAATTGCTTTAGGTGCAAGGTTAGGTTGTTTATTTGAGATGTTTCCTGTTTCTTAAGGTAGGATTGTATTGCTATAAACTTCCCTCTTAGAATTGCTTTTGCTGCATCCCATAGGTTTTGGGTCATCTTGTTTTCATTGTCATTTGTTTCTAGGTATTTTTTTATTTCTTCTTTGATTTCTTCAGTGATCACTTCGTTATTAAGTAGTGTATTGTTTAGCCTCCTTGTGTTTGTATTTTTTATATTCGGGGTATTTTGTGTTTCCACACAAATTGTGAACTTTTTTCTTCTGTGAAAAATGCCATTGGTAGTTTGATAGGGATTGCTCTGAATCTGTAAATTGCTTTGGGTAGTACAGCCGTTTTCACAATGTTGATTCTTCCAGTCCAAGAACATGGTATATCTCTCCATCTGTTTGTATCATCTTTAATATCTTTCATCAGTGTCTTATAGTTTTCTGCATCCAGGTCTTTTGTCTCCCTAGGTAGGTTTATTTCTAGGTATTTTATTGTTTTTGTTGCAGTGGTGAATGGGTGTGTTTCCTTAATTTCTCTTTCAGATTTTTCATCATTAGTGTATAGTAATAAAATAGATTTCTGTGCATTAATTTTTTTATTCTGATACTTTACCACTAATTAGCTCTAGTATTTTTCTGGTAGCATCTTTAGGAATCTTTAGGATTCTCTGTGTTTAGTACCATGTCATCTGCAAACAGTGACTGCTTTACTTCTCCTTTTTGGATTTGGATTCCTTTTATTTATTTTTCTTCTCTGAATGCTGTGGCTAAAACTTCCAAAACTATGTTGAATAATAGTGATGAGAGTTGACAACCTTGTTTTCTTCCTGATATTAGGGGAAATGGTTTCAGTTTTTCACCATTGAGAATGATGTTGGCTGTGGGTTTTTCATATATGGCCTTTATTATGTTGAGGTAAGTTCCCTCTATACCTACTTTCTGGAGGGTTTTTATCATAAATGGGTGTTGAATTTTGTAAAAAGCTTTTCTTGCATCTATTGAGATGTTCATGTGGTTTTTCTCCCTCAGTTTGTTAATATGGTTTATCACATTGATTGATTTGCGTGTATCGAAGAATCCTTGCATTCCTGGGATAAACCCCACTTGATTATGGTGTATGATCCTTTTAATGTGCTGTTGGATTCTGTTTGCTAGTATTTTGTTGAAGACTTTTGCATATATGTTCATCAGTGATATTGGTCTGTAGTTTTCTTTCTTTGTGACATCTTTGTCTAGGTTTGGTATCAGGGTGATGGTGGCCTCGTAGAATGAGTTTGGGAGTCTTCCTCCCTCTGCTATATTCTGGAAGAGTTTGAGAAGGATCGGTGTTAGCTCTTCTCTAAATGTTTGATAGAATTCGCCTGTGAAGCCATCTGGTCCTGGGCTTTTGTTTGTTGGAAGATTTTTAATCACAGTTTCAATTTCATTGCTTGTTATTGGTCTGTTCATATTTTCTATTTCTTCCTGGTTCAGTCTCGGAAGGTCATGCTTTTGTAACAATTTGTCCATTTCTTCCAGGTTGTCCATTTTATTGGCATAGAGTTGCTTGTAGTAATCTCTCATGATACTTTGTATTTCTGCAGTGTCAGCTGTTACTTCTCCCTTTTCCTCTCTAATTCTATTGATTTGAGTCTTCTCCCTTTTTTCTTGATGAGTCTGGCTAATGGTTTATCAATTTTGTTTAACCTCTCAGAGAACCAGTTTTTAGTTTTATTGATCTTTGCTATCGTTTCCTTCATTTCTTTTTCATTTATTTCTGATCTGATCTTTATGATTTCTTTTGCTAACTTTGGGTTTTTTTGTTCTTCTTTCTCTAATTGCTTTAGGTGTAAGGTTCGGTTGTTTATTTGAGTTGTTTCTTGTTTCTTGAGGTAGGATTTTATTGCTATAAACTTCCCTCTTAGAACTGCTTTTGCTGCATCCCATAGGTTTTGGTCCATCGTGTTTTCATTGTCATTTGTTTCTAGGTATTTCTTGATTTCCTCTTTGATTTCTTCCATGATCTCTTGGTTATTTAGTAGTGTATTTTTTAGCCTCCATGTGTTTGTATTTTGTACGATTTTTTTCCTGTAATTGATATGTAGTCTCATAGCGTTGTGTTTGGAAAAGATACTTGATATGATTTCCGTTTTCTTAAATTTACCAAGCTTGATTTTGACACAAGATATGACCTATCCTGGAGAATGATCATGAGCACTTGAGAAGAAAGTGTATTGTGTTGTTTTTGGATGGAATGTCCTATAAATATCAGTTAAGTCCATCTTGTTTAATGTATCATTTAAAGCTTGTTTTTCCTTATTTATTTTCATTTTGGATGATCTGTCCATTGGTGAAAGTGGGGTGTTAAAGTCCCCTACTATGATTGTGTTACTGTCAATTACCCCTTTTATGGCTGTTAGCATTTGCCTTATGTATTGAGGTGCTCCTATGTTGGGTGCATAAATATTTACAATTGTTATATCTTCTTCTTGGATTGATCCCCCGATCATTATGTAGTGTCATTCTTTGTCTCTTGTAACAGTCTTTATTTTAAAGTCTATTTTGTGTGATATGCTAATTGTTACTCCCGCTTTCTTTTGATTTCCATTTGTGTGGAATATCTTTTTCCATCCCCTCACTTTCAGTCTGTATGTGTCACTAGGTCTGAAGTGGGTCTCTTGTAGACAGCATATATATAGATCTTGTTTTTGTATCCATTAAGCCAGTCTATGTCTTTTTGTTGGAGCATTTAATCCATTTCTATTTACGGTAATTATTGATATGTATGTTCCTATTCCCATTTTCTTAATTGTTTTGGGTTTGTTTTTGTAGGTCTTTTCCTTCTCTGTGTTTCCTGCCTAGAGAAGTTCCTTTACCATTTGTTGTAAAGTTGGTTTGGTGGTGCTGAATTCTCTTAGCTTTTGCTTGTCTATAAAGGTTTTAATTTCTCCGTCGAATCTGAATGAGGTCCTTGCTTGGTAGAGTAATCTTGGTTGTAGGTTTTTCCTTTCATCCCTTTAAATATGTCCTGCCACTTCCTTCTGGCTTGCAGAGTTTCTGCTGAAAGATCAGCTGTTAACCTTATGGGGATTCCCTTGTATGATAATTGTTGCTTTTCTCTTGCTGCTTTTAATATTTTTTCGTTGTATTTAATTTTGATAGTTTGATTAATATGTGTTTTGGCATGTTTCTCTTTGGATTTATCCTGTATGGGACTCTCTGCGATTCCTGGACTTGATTGACCACTTCCTTAGCCATATTAGGGAAGTTTTCAACTATAATCTCTAAAAATATTTTCTCAGTCCCTTTCTTTTTCTGTTTTTCTTCTGGGACCCCTATAATTCGAATGTTGGTGCCTTTAATGTTGTCCCAGAGGTCTCTGAGATTGTCTACAATTCTTTTCATTCCTTTTTCTTTATTCTGCTTTGTGGTAGTTATTTCCACTATTTTACCTTCCAGGTCACTTATCCATTCTTCTGCCTCAGTTAT
>NW_006793497.1:0-205 GCF_000442215.2 Lipotes vexillifer | reverse complement strand
CACAACAAAAAATTAACTAATTACAAAAAGACAGTGATGGAGACATTGAGAAACAAAAAAAAAATACAACATACAATAATCAAATAGCTAAGGCAGAAAGAAGTCCTTAACAGTAATTACTTTAAAAGTAAATGTAATAAAATTTTCAATTAAAAGGAAGAGATTTAGGAATGGATTAAAAAATAAGATCCCTCTATATACTCTC
>NW_006793496.1:0-296 GCF_000442215.2 Lipotes vexillifer | reverse complement strand
GGGCCCCAGCCGCTCCATGGCATGTGGGATCTTCCCGGACCGGGGCATGAGCCCGTGTCCCCTACATCGGCAGGCGGACTCTCAACCACTGTGCCACTGCGCCACCAGGGAAGCCCAGGTGTCTTCTTGATGTGGTGGGACGTTGAGGGTGGAAAGGAAATGTTTTATAGTCCCATGATCAGGTCTCAGTATGTGACCATGGACTGTGACCCTTCTGTAGTATAAGAAAGATATTTGGGGGCTTCCCTGGTGGCGCAGTGGTTGGGAGTCCGCCTGCCGATGCGGGGGACGCGGGT
>NW_006793495.1:0-207 GCF_000442215.2 Lipotes vexillifer | reverse complement strand
AAAAAAGTATGTTCCAAAACAGAATAAAAATCGTCGCCATCAAATGATTATTGAAAATAGCTTCCCCAGCCGCACGAGATACTGTATTGTCAGAAGAATCATGTTTTCCACACTCAGGAGTTGGCTGCCAGTCAAACCTAACTTTTCCAAATCTTTGTTTTCCAACTGTGGAATCTTGTAGCAATTCACCAGCAGAGGACTCACAAC
>NW_006793494.1:0-318 GCF_000442215.2 Lipotes vexillifer | reverse complement strand
ACACGTACGCTAACCCTAAACCGTTGTCGTACCCTAACCTGTACCCTAAACCCTCCCCGTTCCATAACTGTGACCCTAACCCTAACCTTATCCCTTAACCGAAGTCTTACACTAACCCATGCCTTAATCCTAACCCGTCCGCTAACACTACCCCATGCCCTAACACATACGCTAACCGTAAAGCGTTGTCGTACCCTATACTGTACTCTAAAGCGTCCCTGTTCCCTAAACCTAACCCTAAACCTAACCATAATGCTTACCCGAAGCCTTACCCTAACCCGTGCCCTAATCCTAAACCGTACGCTAACATTAACCAGT
>NW_006793492.1:0-216 GCF_000442215.2 Lipotes vexillifer | reverse complement strand
GGGGGAGAAGGACAGTTGACTCAAAGTCATGGAGTTGTGAGCCAGCAGTCAGTGCTCTGGAACGGCAAGTGTTTGGCCACGTCTGGCGTGTTTTGAGAGTGACGAGGAGAGACTGAGAGGTCAGCAAGAGCTAAATGGTCAAGAACCCTGAACGCCAAGCAAAGGAACGTGAACTTGATTCTGTAGGTAATAGGAGCCATTGGAGAATTTTAAGCA
>NW_006793491.1:0-307 GCF_000442215.2 Lipotes vexillifer | reverse complement strand
TCTCCTGGAGGCAGGGTGACTTCAGGCAGGAGGTCCTAGATGGAATGCGAAGCCGAGGGTTTTTCGCAGTGCAGCTCAGACTAGGGTAATGAATCAGACTTCCCCGGCATGTTGGACGTGCTAGAACGGTGTTCGTCAACCTGTGGGAGCATTTGGTAAAGCAAGCTGTCCCAAAAAACAGGGCATTGTGTTGACCAACACGCGGCATACACAGAGTGACTCCTAAGGGCTACGGGCCTGGATATTGCTTAGCAACTAGGACCCTATTGCTGATCCAACAAAGGCCCTGATGATGCTCCTACGTTAT
>NW_006793490.1:0-223 GCF_000442215.2 Lipotes vexillifer | reverse complement strand
CACGTACGCTAACCCTAAACCGTTATCGTACCTTAACCTGTATCCTAAACCGTCCCCGTACCCTAACACTAACGCTAAACCTAACACTTACCGTAAACCTTACGCGAAGACTTCAGCTAACTCGTGCCCTAATCCTAACCCATACACTAACACTAAACTTTGCCCTAACACATACGCTAACACTACACTGTTGTCGTACCTTAACATTTACCCTAAACCGTCC
>NW_006793489.1:0-2104 GCF_000442215.2 Lipotes vexillifer | reverse complement strand
TCCCCGTTCCCTAACCCTAAACCTAACACTAACACTAACCCTTACCTGAAGCCTTACCCTAACACTTGTCATAAGCCTAACTCACACGCTAACACTAACCCATGCCCTAACACGTATGCTAACCCTCAACCGTTGTCGTACACTACCCTGTACCGTACACCATCCCCATTCCCTAACCCTAACCCTAACTCGGACCCTAAACCTTACCCGATTCCTTACCCTAACACGTGCCCTAATCCTACCCGTACGCTTAACACTAACCAGGGCCCTGAAACGTACGCTCACCATAAACCGATGTCGTAACGTATCCTTTAGCCTAAACTGTCCCCATTCCCTTACCCTAACCCTAGCCCTAACCCTAACCCTTAGTCGAAGCATTACCCTAACCCGTGCCCTAATCCTAACCCGTACGCTAACACTAACCCGTGCCCTAAAACGTACGCTAAGCCTCAACCGTTGTCGTACCCTAACCTGTACCCTAAACCGTCCCCATTATCTAACCCTAACCCTAACCAGAACCCTACACCTAACCCTTACCCGAAGCCTTAACCTAAACCGTGCCATAATGCTACCCCGTACGCTAACACTAACCCGTGCCCTAACACGTACGCTATCCCTCAAACCTTGTCGTACCCTAACCTGTACCCTAAAGCATCCCCGTTCTCTAACCCTAACCCTAACGCTAACCCTAACCCAAATCCTTACCCGAGGTCATAATCTAACAAGTGCCCTAATCCTAACCCGTACGCTAAAACAAAACCATGCCCTAACATGTACGCGAACCCTCAACCGTACTCGTACCCTAACTTTTACCCTAAACCGTCCCCATTCCCTAACAATAACCGTAAGCCTAAACCTAACCCTTACCCGAAGCCTTCCCCTAACCCGTGCCCTAATCCTAACCTGTACGCTAACACTAACCCGTGCCATAACATGTATGCTAACCCTCAACCGTTGTCGTACCGTAAACTGTACACTAAAACGTCCCCATTCCCTAAACCTAACCCTAACCGTAACACTAACCCTTACCCGAAGCCTTACCCTAACACTTTCCCTAATCCTAACGCATACGCAAACACTAACCCTTGCACAAAAACGTACACTAACACTCAAACGTTGTCGTACACTAACCTGTACCCTACACCATCCCCGTTTCCTAACCCTAACTATAACACTGACCCTAAACCTTACCTGATTCCTTACCCTAACCCGTGCCCTAATCCTAACCCGTACGCTAACACTAACCAGGGCCCTAACACGTACGCTAACCCTCAACCGTTGTCGTAACGTAACCTTTACCCTAAACCATCCACACTCCATTACCATAACCCTAACCCTAACACTTACCTGAAGCATTACCCTAACCCGTGCCCCAATCCTAACCCGTACGCTAACACTAACCCTTGCCCTAAAACGTACGATAAATCTCAACCGTTGTTGTACCCTAACCTTTACCCTTTACCGTCCCCGTTCCCTAAACCGAACCCTCACCCTAACCCTAACCCTTACCCGAACCCTTACCCTAACCCGTGCCCTAATTCTAACCCGTACGCTAACACTAACCAGGGCCCTAACAGGCATGCTAACCCTCAACTGTACTCGTACCCTAACCGTTACCCTAAACGGTCCCCATTCCCTAACCGTAACCCTAACCCTAACACTAACCCTTACCCGAAGCCTTACCCTAACACGTACCCTAAGCATAACCCGTACGCTAACACTAACCCTTGCCCTAACACGTACGGTAACCCTCATCCATTGCCGAAGCCTAACCTGCGCCCTAAACAGTCCCCATTCCCTAACCCTAACCCTAACCCTTAACCGAACGCATACCCTAACCCGTGCCCTAATCCTAAACCTTACGGTAACACTAACACTTGCCCTTAGATGTACCCTAACCCTCAAATGTTCTCGTACCGTAACCTGTACCCTAAACCATCCCCGTTCAATAACTGTAACCATAACCCTTACCCTATCCCTTAACCGAAGCCATATTCTAACCCGTGCCCGAATCCGAACCCGTACGCTAACACTAACCCGCGCCCTAAAACGTACGTTAAGCCTCAACCGTTGTTGTACCCTATCCTTTACCCTAAACAATCCC
>NW_006793488.1:5058777-5059081 GCF_000442215.2 Lipotes vexillifer | reverse complement strand
CTGGTGGTGCAGTGGTTGAGAGTCCGCCTACCAATGCAGGGGACACGGGTTCGTGCCTCGGTCCAGGAAGATCCCACATGTCGTGGAGCGGCTGGGCCCGTGAGCCATGGCCGCTAAGCCTGCGCGTCCGGAGCCTGTGAGAGGCCCGCGTACAGCAAAAATAAATAAATAAATTTAAAAAAAAGGCAAGAGGAGGTGACCAAGCAAGGTAATCCGCATTTGCAGCAGCACAGAGCCCGGAGCTCAGTTCTCCCAATGGACCCAAGACACGAGATGGGGGGGGGGGGGGGGGGACAAGGGCCCA
>NW_006793488.1:5041130-5058544 GCF_000442215.2 Lipotes vexillifer | reverse complement strand
GGTCAAGTCTAAGGAACCGGTGTGGGCTCCTGAGAGTCAGGATAGAAAAGGGGCTGCAGCTCTGGCTTTCTTTCTCATCATTTTATCTGGCCCATGAGTGGGAGACACCTTCAAGAAAACGGTCTCCTAATGAGAGGAACCCAGGAGCCCGGGGGGGGGGGGGGGGGGGGGCAAGAAAGGCCAAGGCCTTGGGTTTCTTCCTGTGTTTCTGTTTTTGGTCTGGGGAGGAGCTCTAAGAGCTTGTTTTTAGATGTAATCATTAGTGAGTGTGGAATAACTTGACAACACTCAGTGCAAGACTTGTTACATGTTTTGCTTTGCATTGTTTTGTCTAAACCAAATGAGCAGTGACCCTGAGCCTCTCCACCACGGTTGGTGAGACATTCAGTCTTAGTCGTTGCAGGCCAACCCATCTCCCTCTCTCTCCCCCAAAGGGTCCTACACAACCCAGGTACCTCAGCGAAAGCCTTTGCTCTTCAGTCCATCAGGGCTGCCTTTGAGATGCTCACCATTCAGCCTCGTGAGATCCACTCCCAGCATCACTCCCTGGGCCCACCGTGCTCACAGAAAACCTGGTTGCACTTTGCAAAGCCAGAGCTTAGCCTTCAGATCCCCAGTACCGCAGGTCACCCCCATCAGGGGCCTGCCACCTCCCAGGGCTGTGTAAGAACAGGATGAGGGTTCTGCTTTCAGTCCTTGGGAATCCAGCTACATGCCCCGCGGGTCACTGGCTCACTTTCCCCAAATGTCCCTTCCCTCCCAACCTGTTGCAAGCCCTTCTCCCTATTGGACAATCAGAACCCCAGTGAGCCCAACTTGCTGAGCCCCTCCTGGGGTGAGGCAGGGCCAGCGCTACAGGACACAGAGGCCGGCTAACCCTTTCTCCATTAGTTTATCCCACCACATACGCCCATATAAGTCAGGGCTGCACCTTGTGTTTGTATTTGAACATGTACTTATTTTCCTTTGTGCTGAATGACATAAGGTGACTTGGATGCTTTAAGCAAAAAAGAAATTGTTTCCCTTCTCTAAGCAACAAGGCGGGGGGTCCAGGGTTTGGCACTATCATGTCCATGGCCAAGCTGCTTTACCTCCTTAAACCTCAATCTTTACCTGTAAAGCAAAGATAATGTTTTCCTTGCCCTTCTCACTCTCACAAAGCTTAGGAAGGCAATATATGAAAAAGGACTTTGCAAATCAAAGGCACTTCCTAGCGACACAGAGCCTTCCAGTTCCATGGCATCTCACCCAAGGTGTGGGTCCTGCTCCCACAAGTAAACACGCTGGCCTTTGGACCAACCATCTTTCCATCTGCCTCTCATGAGACTGACCAGCTTCTAGAGTCACACACTGGAAGGTGGAGTTCAGATGCTGTTTGTGAGCGCTCCTGTTTCTCTGACTACAAGCCCTCATCAGAGGGACTGTAAATATTGTCGTCTGGCCCGCCTCAGCTTTAGATGGAGTGGAAATAAGTCCTGGGTGGCCCAGAACAGTCCTGGCCCAGTGATGAATAATCCCCCATCCCCTTCCAGTTTAATCAACGATTTATACGCGCTCACTTAACTGCTTTAAGTAAAGAGGATTAGGTTAAATACTTACGGTGCAAAACAGGGTGCCACATAATTACCAAACCCGTCAGCATCCTTTTAATGGAACACACCCCTGAGACGAAGCGCAACTAGACTCACTGGCTAATTCTTGAATTCTGTCGCCATCTTGTGGTTAAAAGTTGCTGTTTGACAGGCTATTTGGACCTTTTCAGAAGGGATGGAAGAGTAATGGACACAGAAGACACAGAAAGAATCAGGGGCTTGCAAAATAAGCATCTCATTAACATACACTTTTGTGTTTGTTGATTAAAGAAAACGGTAAGCATTGTCAGGAGATGCTGATAAGGCAGAATTAAGCCTCTCTGATTAGACTCAGATTCTGACTCAAAGATTGAATATATGCAGCTTGCGGGTTACAATGTCATTCTGAAGTAAGTTCTACCTTACACTGATATATTGATTAATTCAACATAGGGGATGATGGCACTTAATCAAATAAATGCACCAAGAAGTGTTTAACTCTTGTCTGGAGAAGAGGACCAGTCTACGTAACAAAGGAACTGCCTGGAAAGGGGTCGGGTGGTGTTCAAAGACGCTTCCCTGAGAACGTGACTTTGAGCTGAAATCTGACGAATGACTAGGAGAAGGGGGGCGGGGGGAGGAGCCAGTGCAGGGACCCAGGGACAGGGGTGCCGGTGATCTCCAAGAATGCGTGTAGCTGAGAGGAGGCTCACCTGCTGTAAGTGTAGGTGGTGGGGAGGCCAGTGGTGGGAGAAGGTGCCTGACAAGCTGGTGAATGAAACCCTGCAGCGTGTCCTGGGCATGTTGAGGACTTTCCACCTTTTCTCTAGGACAGTGGGAAAGCCATTCCCACGGTATAAGCAAGGAGCCGAGCCAACAGAGGCCATATTTGAGTTTCAAAAACATCACTCTGGCGACAAGGAGAAGAGAAGGCTGGAGAGGGGCTGTCGTGGATTTGAGACAGCCACTATCGCAGGATCCAGGTGGGCATCAGAGCAGTGGGGTCTGGGCGCTATTCTACATGTTTGTGTGTGTTCACTTATTCAATCCTTACAGAAGCCCTATGAGATAGGTACTACTATCACACCCATTTTACAGATGAAAAATGAGGCCCGCAGAGGTCGCAACTCCAGAGGCCACCCTCAGGACTACTACACTTCATTGCCTACAGAGGGTAATAGGAAAATGGAGGAAAGTAGAGAAGGCTCCAAGAGCTATTTCAGAAGTAAAGTCAACCAGACTTGATGTGTTGAATAAAGGACCCGAAAGACCGGTCAAGAGGGACTTCCCTGGTGGTCCAGTGGCTAAGACTCCGCGCTTCCAATGCAGGGGGCGAGGGCTAGATCCCTGGTGGGGGAACTAAGATCCACATGCCACAGGGCACAGCCAAAAAGTAAAAGAAACAAACAAAAAAGAAAGGTCAACAGTGACACCTAGTTTGTCAACTTTACAACGGTCGACAGGCAGGCTGGTATGACCCCAGTATCAGAAGCGGTTGCAGATGCTGGGTGAGACCAGTGTTTAAGACAACCAAGAGGGGATACTGAGAAGACCACTGGCTCAACAGACAGGAATGTGGCTCCACTGGTCAAGAGGTGGCAGCTGAGGACACAAACAGGGACGCCCGAGGAGACAGGAAGGAAAAGTGGGTGAGAACCTAACCCCGAGGAACTCCAACATTTCACTGCGGGATACGCCTGAAATGAGAGGAAGGATTAAAACCAGTAAAGCCAGAATTTAGTATCATTAAAGCCAAAGGAGAAGGTTTCAAGGAGCGAGGAAGAGATGAGCAGCCACACGAATGCTGGTGGGAAGTCAGGCAAAGCTGAGGGCTGGAAAATGTCCTTCAGATTTTGCGCCAGGGTCATGGAGACACCTACTCAGAGAAGTCTGGTGTGACGTGGCAAGGCAGGGGCCACTGGCAGCTGAGGGGACAGAGTAGGCGGGACCTTTCCTTCTTTCAAGATAGAATATATTTACTGAATACGTTTAGATGTTGGAGACAGCGATCCAGATGGCAGAGCAATTGAGTGTATACAAGAAATAACTGACAGTGTTAACTTGGTGAAAAGATAGAACGGGATCCAAAGCACAGGAGGAGAAATTCGTTTCAGATAGCAGAGGGGTCTGTCCTCTAATGTAGGAGGGTGGGGTACCTAATCAAGAACAGAGGATTAGTATCTTGTATGCTCACATATTTTTCTCACCAGATGACTTCTGTCTAACCCAAATGGCTCCCAAACCTGCTTACTTCACTTGTCTCTGATATCGCAATTACATAATGAAATGTCACAACTAAATATGAGTGTGAGTAAAGCGTTGCAGTTTCTATGAAAACTTAGTTGAATGTTTCAGAAAAATGTGATAAAGACAAGATGCAAAAAATCCTGCCCATCTAGGGACAAGCAAGGCAACTGTCAAAGACAGAAAAACACTACAGTAAAAATCTTTGCTCTGCAAGACTCTGTTCTCATCCCGGTTTTAAGAGAACAAAACTGGAGATCGCCGAATTATAAGTCTGGCTTTTGCAAAGAAAATGAGATTGAACGCAATGGATCTACATTCAGTGAAGAAAAGCCTAGGCCTTACCTCAAAAGACTGTCGGATGAACATATGTGTTTTTGTGATTCTTGCCATTTCAACTCTTCTCAGTGAACCGAAACCAACCCCTGGACCAAGCCGTCATTGGGAGGCTGCCTCGGTTACAAAGGTAAGAAGTAAGGAAAAGCGGGTGGGAGTGAAGCTACGGGTTGCTTACTATATATTAAGAAGTGTGAGGACTTCCCTGGTGGCACAGTGGTTAAGAGTCTGCCTGCCAATGCAGGGGACACAGGTTCGAGCCCTCGTCTGGGAAGATCCCACATGCCGGGGAGCAACTAAGCCCATGCGCCACAACTACTGAGCCTGCGCTCTAGAGCCCGCAAGCCACAACTACGGAGCCCGCGAGCCACAACTACTGAAGTCCATGCGCCTAGAGCCCATGCTCCGCAACAAGAAGCCACTGCAATGAGAAGCCCGCACACCGCAACGAAGTGTATCTCCTGCTCGCCGCAACTAGAGAAAGCCCGCGCGCAGCAACGAAGACCCAACGCAGCCAAAAATAAATAAATTTATTTTAAAAAAAATTTTTTTTTTTTAAAAAAAGAAGTGTGCTCAACAGGTGTTTTTAAAAATTTACTCCTTACAACAGCCCTGCACGTTCTCATTCTCACTCAGCAGACCAGGCAACAGAGAGGTTAAATAAATTGCCAACTATCAAGTTACAGCATCTGGGTAGGAACTCAGTTCTGACCTGTATCTTCAGGGTGGCCATTTCCATCGGTCTTCCATGCACCTGGATGTATCCCCTCAAACATGCTCCACCCATGCCCTCCATCAGCCCTCCACCAATGATTCATCCTTGCCCTTCACCTCCCATAGCTAATCAATCACCAAACCCTGTCCAATTGACTCCCGTCAATATCTATTCCATTTGTCCCCACTGTCACCTTGCAGAAATTTCACATCTTCTTTTGCACGGACTTCTGCCAGAACTAGGTTGCCCCAATTTCTTAATAATCAGATCTGAGCGGCATCATTCTTTAATATATTATCAGTTTAACACTTGCTCTTTCTGCAAGTTCTTTCTTCATTGGCCTCAAGCACATTGCCTTCCAGGTATATTCCTGGTTCTCAGCAGTCCTTCTCAATGTCCTTAGTGGCCTTTTTTTCTTTTACCAGCCTCTGAAATATTGATGCTCCTTAGGGGCCATTCCTTGGGTCTCTCCTTATTCTGGCTTCTTCCCTGGCAGATCCTATTTTTGCCAACAGCTTCAACTGCATTCACACGCTGATGATCACTGATGGCCCTCCTACCATTTTCACAACTGTTTAGTATTTCTGTCCACCCAGTGGCCTGTGAGCACCTCAAATACAAATATGTATGCCCCAAACTGGACTCTCATCTTCCATGTCCCTTCGACCAGCCTCAAGCCTACTTCTATACACGTCCCTCAGCGCTGTCCATCTCAAATGTTGAAATCATCCTTCACTTCTCCGTCACTTGCCTTCACAACCCAGTCTCAAGCCCTGTGGATTCTTCATGTCCTCAAACTTCCCATGGCCGTCACTCCTTTCAAGCCTGCCGCTAGCTTTCTCTCAGCCTGTTTCCATTGTGTCTCCAAAGGAGACCTCCTCGGGGTAGTCAGCATGAGCTTCCTAAGCCATCTGTACTTTGTCCAGGTGCCTGCAAGAACAGCCACTTAGTACATTAAACAAAGCCGTTGACATTGCATACAAGGTCTTTGACGACCTTGATCTTTCGTACTTCTCCAGTTTCAAAATGTTGCACCCCATAATCACTCTCCATTCCAGGAATAATCAACTACCTACGGTTCTCCAAACAAGGCGTCTTCCCTCAACTCTGACTTGGCACCTGCCCTTTCTCCTGTCCAGAACCCTGGAAAACTCCTGCTCCGCCCTAAGATTCTTAGAGAAGCTTTTGTTGTCCTCAACTCCATTCTCCTCCCCCATCCCCAGCAAAGTTGTCCATAAACAGCATCATTTTTATAACCAAAGTACTTAATTGCACGTAACAATCATGTGCTGGCTTGCAGAGGTGCCGGGGGCCAGGATGAAGAGAAAGCGTTCTCACAGCTCCTCTTTCACTTTCAGGAAACTCCTTCCTCCTTTTAAGGGCCACCTGACATCCCAGACCTTCAGATCAGTCCTCCAAGTCCCCGACCGACCTGGTCCCCCAGGGCATGGTCGTCTTCTCCGTCCCAACTCCGGCCACGATGCAGAACTATTAGTGGCCATGATGACAATCCACATGACGCCCTAGAATGTGTCACAGTTCTCAGATTCCCCTTTGCTGTGGTTGCTTCACCTCTAAAGTCCTAGTCTCCACCCCAAACTTCCTACTCTATCCACTATATACATTATGGCACATGCATTTTATTATCTTCAGTCTCTATCCCTTTCCATTCGCCCCATTTATCAGTGCCTTACTGATCCGACTTCTCTCGCAACCCAGCCCAAACCCCACGGCCAGTTTCCGGCAATCTCAAGTGACCGTGCCCTTTGGACACTCCTACCTGACAAAGCCTGACCCTGACACAGTCCACTTTTTCCATTCTACATTCTTGGCAGCCGAGGACTGCAGAAGAAAAATCAGTACTTGGCACTCAGCCACTGCAATTCATGGTTTCCTATTGCAAATGGGTTCCAAGGCATCCCTCCATCCTTTCACTTGGCTTTGGTCCATTCCCTCACTCAGTCTTCCTGGTGGTTAATACTAACAAAATGTGAGACATGATCTATGGTAAACAGATTTGCAAAACAATCTTGAAGGTACTGGATAAAGCGTGAGAAGAAAAAAGGCTAACCATGAAGTGTAAATTAGCTCTAATGCTATGTGCCCTTAGGTTCCAAGTCAATTACTTTCATGGCACTAGGAATACTACTGAGATGTTGTCTTAATTCTTATAGATGTTTAGAGTTTGACAAATGAGGTGAAGGGTGAACCACTGGTAAAAGTGGCTGGTTTCCAATCCCTCAAGTCCAAGGTACCCTTTCATGCTTCTTATTCTTTATCAATGAAACAAACACAACTTTTGTTTTCATTTTAATTTATTCTGTGTAAAGTGAAGCATCATACAAACCACAGAAGCTTTAGATACAGTGCTGACCAGTTTTAGAACAGTGAATAATCGTTTACACAGACTCATCTCTAATTTTACATCTCGTTATACAAAGGTACTATTAACACACAGAGTTCTAATTCCTTATAAACCTATTTGTCAAGCAGCAAGATGACAATACATCATAGCATAGCACAGAATGTTTCCTCTAAGAAATCAGAGCAGCAGTATTTGGTGAATGGTTATGCATAGAACTGACTGAGAGGGGTAAACACTGGTCATGAAACAGGCGACACATGTATATTAACAAATGCAAAATGCAACTTTTTAAATTAATATAAGATAAAATGTTACTCTTTATGCTTTAAGTTAAAAACTATAGAATACTTTAAAGGCAGACAATAATCCTAGACTCCATAACAAAATACTATTCCATTAATTGCTTAAGGATCCATAACCTCTGAGTACTGCTCATTGGCTTTTTAAAGTCAACCTGAAATATAAAAGCACTTGAAGTTTACCAGTCAAAAGCTAAAGTTACATTGGTTACATGTCACATTAAAACATACCTTTTAAGAAAAACTGACTTTAAAAAATACTGCATTGTTGACTTAAAATAATTTCAAAAACTGTTGCTCTTAAAAGTAAAAATGCACTACTTTCAAACCTTTCAACAGTTTGGTTTAAAATGCCCTATTTTGTGAATCCGTTACTTAACATATTCCCAACTTTCAGCAAAATAACATTTCGAAGTTGTTTTTAAATCTGATAACATCTGAAGAAATGGGTCAGCATGTCTATAAATTGGCTATCCACCACAAAATGATGTATTTATGTTTCCACCATGAAAACATCACTACAAAAATCCACTGGATGAATTCTATTTTTAGCTTTATGTAAATATTAAAAACCTTATTTAACAATGTCACACAAATACTTAGCGTTTTTTGGCCTTGAAATCAGAGCAATGCTACCAATAAATTTGATACAGGCAATCTTCACAAAAGTTTCAGAAGCAAAAGAAGAAAAAGATTTGGAAATGGTTGGCTGGGAAGGAAAAGCACCCACCAGAATCCTCATTTTAGAATTAATCCTCAAACGATGACGTCCTTGTTCACCATCACTGTTTGTAAGGATTCAAACAAGACTAATACTTGTGTTTTTAATGCTCAGGACCCTCTAAACTTTAAAACTGACCACAGGCTACTCCGTCTCCTACTAAGAAACTGAAAATGCACTTAAGATGAGTTCTGGAAGTTCAGCTACAAAAGCACTAAAACAGGAAAAAACACTATATCACACAAATAATTCTGTGTTAACAACTATTTCTCCTGCCTCTCTCAGTGGCCTTAGAAATATGTACTATGGCGAGTGTACTGGGGGGAAAAAACGTTTTAAACAAAGGAATTCGTTTGTAGAATTCTCATATTGGCAGCAGTGATTTCACTTTCCTAAGAGTTAAAACATGGTAGAGTGTGAGCTATTAACATGCTTTGGTTATATTTCCCAAGCAAGTTAAGCAGAACATTTCATACAATTCTATTTTAAAAAGACATCCATAAAAGCATAAATATTAATAAATAATACCAACATGTACATCTTTCAGGGATTAATTTGTGGATGACCCTTGCAGATTTTAGGGGTTATATCGGCCATCATTCTTAATACTGACACAAGAGGAAGTTTAC
This sequence comes from Lipotes vexillifer, assembly GCF_000442215.2. Taxonomy (NCBI): domain Eukaryota; kingdom Metazoa; phylum Chordata; class Mammalia; order Artiodactyla; family Lipotidae; genus Lipotes; species Lipotes vexillifer. The sequence goes on along the minus strand of NW_006793488.1, from coordinate 5,049,664 downwards.
CAGCTACTTAAAGTGTGTCAGCAACCATTACCTAAACCTAATGTACCCACTACCAAGCGGAATCCACAGCTCCAAATATCAGACTGCAAAAGATCTAATTCAAATATCCTCCCAGCACCAAGAAGCATTAAAGTTCTTTCTAACTGATGAGCATTTCAATGTGATATTTAGCTAGTATGAAGCATTAATGCTTGAAACTTGTGTCACTGTTTTGTTAATCAATATAGTTACAGAAAAAACAGAAAACTGCATCCACTAAGGAAATAAAGACAAGGACTGTGCCCCACTCTCAGCTGCTGGGGACCTCTCCTTAGCAAATACTTAAAAGTAAAGTTATACTCTGTAAATTCCCTTTTAGTACATCCAAAGGGCTACAATGACAGCAGAGGTGTTCACCACCTTAGGGCAGAGCAGATGAACTGTTAATAAACAAAACTATCAGCATGAAGTATGAGGTATCAAACAAAATTACACACCATCATAAAATAGAGGTGATATTCTGTAATGACTAGTTCTTGAGAAACAAAGGTTTAAAACGTAAAAAGAACTTGGATTAATAAAATAACTTGGCTTCGCATTTCATGCTTGTATAAAGCAGGCAACACTAAACGGGAAGGTTCTTTAATCCATATCTCCCTTCCCCAGGCAACAGGCAGTCCAAAGTTCAGTGAAGACAAACGTGGGAACCTGGCAAGAATCATCTGACAGCAAAGCAGGCATTTTCACCCACTCTCTATTTTTTCCTCAATACCCAGTACCTCTGAGGTCTTGTCACTGAATTGCTGTTTGTGAAGTATTTTCTCCACAACACATGCCTTGAGCATGAAGTCCTCCCATACAAAAGGAGCGACTAATCCTACTCTTCCTAAAGCAGAGGATAGGGCCTAGATTCCCAAGTTACTACTCTAAAATCTTGAATAGGGTGCTCCAAAATGTATCTCACAGAGGATAACTATTTTAACAACATTCTAAGAGTCAGAATTAAGGTCCCCAATAAATAATTGCTATCCTAGAAAGAAAAATAAATTTACAGACTATTTTTTTTCCTAACCTAAGATGCCATCAATTGTAAGACGCACCACATGTATCACTAAGAAAACACATAGGCAATTAAACTATGACACAATGCTTGTGTATCCTGTAGAACGTCTACTTTTTTAATTTACTCAGACAGCTTTTAGAGTTAAACAGATCTTTATCGCGTCAATCTTGTGCATACATAAAGAAAGTGTATGATGAAATAAGTTGGTTAAGTTATGACTATAACTTCATAGTCTTGAGTCTAACTCCTCTGAATCACTCAAATCACAGCCATCGGTGTCTGCATTCTCCCAGACCACAGCACTCTTGGCATCATTAAGAGCGCCAGCAATGCAGCATCTCTTAAAACAGCACTCCAGCACTGCCTGCGGTTTAATATCAACAGGAAGCGTTGGACCAAAAGATGTTTGACACCTTAACGACAGTCCTGCTCGATGCATGAATCGATCACACCAGCCTCTTGTTGCTTTGAATTTTGTTTCATCTATTCCAAGGGTTTTGGCAATTTCTCCTGCCTTCAGCTGCATCGCCTGGCGTGTGACAGGCAGTCCTTTTGCACATGTCTCACTGACAAAATGTAGCACAGCTTCGTCTACTTGTGGGTATCTTCCTTTCTTAGGTCCCGTAAAGCATTTTGTTGTTGCTTTACAAGAAAATATGGAATTTCGGTCATTCCTCCAGCGACGGATATTTGCTTCACTAATATCGAACGTGCGCCCTGCTGCTCTGTTACCATGCTTTTCTGCATACACGATAACTTTTCGTTTCAATGCTGAATCATAGTGTAATCTTTTTGAAGACATTTTTAAAAGCCAATTAAACCTGACACATTTGATACCAACAACAGGACAAACCTTAAGTCCACACAGGCACAGGCGAGGATAATTGCACCATGACTATTGCCTGGTTGACAGTAATCGTAAAATGCATCCCGATTTCAGACAAGGTATAATGTGGGGGGAAAAAAAGTACAACATAGAACTAATATTAATAAAATATGGTTTTTCAAGCCTGTAATATTTACCAGATTAACACCAGTGCAAGAAGATAAGCCCAAGAGTCAAAGAGTAAGTATATATGTAGAAGTATATAAGCAAAAATGACCTTTACGATGAAATCTGCAATGGTCCGATTTGGTTGTAATTCCCTTTATTTTCATATGGCTTACACGTAAATCTTTTTTTGAATTGGACTTAAGATCCAAGAATGAATGTTCTTCAATCTTTTAGCAGATTGCAAAGCCAAGTCATTACAGAGAGAGACTCCCAGTGTGCTTTGTCATTCACTATCAGAGGACCATGGCTCAGGTCAGTGGCCTTCATCAACAGGTGCCCTCCTTTGGCGAGCAGATCTGATCCTGTGTGGAGATGATGAAGCATCTTCTTCTGTTTCAGACCCTGAAGGTTCATGATCTCCCTCCTGAGATCCTGTGTCTCCCACCAGTTCCCGAAGAAACTTGAATTTTGATAAAAAAAGATGCCAAACAAAATACCAACCTAAAGAGAAATAAAAACATTAAGAGAAATTATGACACACAGTATTATCAGTTGAGAACATTTCAGTTAATTGTGTGTGGGGTGTGTGTGTTACGAAACAGTATGTGTAATTTAAACGTATATGTGATTACAATTTATATAACAAACATTTATCAAGCATTTAGTATGGACACGGCATAAAGATAGACTCTGGGATTCTACAGAATGGCAAAAACAGTTTCTGCCTTCATGGAATTGAGAATTCAAGCTTGGTCCATCTACATCAAATTTATAATGAGATTATGATATCTAAGTAGAGTGTTTATTGTATTAAACTCAAGTTTTTGAGAGCATTTTTCTGGGGAAGAAAGAATACACCTTGCTATTTACCTGGACGTTCACACCTCAATGCTGATATTTACTAAAAACAAGTTTGCTTCAATCAGAAAGCAAGACAGTAAATGGCAGGATTTACTAAATCACCTACACTTTGGTAAAAACTTCTCAGGACCAAACTATTCAGTAAGTTTCTAGAAATAATAAACTTTCACAGAAAATTAATAAATTTTCTTTAATTACACAATGCAAGATGAAAAGCCAGAGCACCAGTATCTTAAATTCAAGATTTTAAAAAATACAGTGTTTTCATGTCAAAGCCATTAAAAAGTCTGAATAACTCTCCTAAAAAAAAAAAATTACTAACCAAGTTTTGCTTGTTTTTGCAAGGAGTTGTAAGTTTTAGACATCCACTAATATAGAACAAACAGTCAATAAAGGAGAACACAGGAGATAAAACTCCTGAAACCACGACTGGTTGCTCTGAAATGTTAAAGAGTATTTCATAAACAAAACTAACCACTGGGCTTCCCTGGTGGCACAGTGGTTGAGAGTCTGCCTGCCGATGCAGGGGACATGGGTTCATGCTCCGGTCTGGGAGGATCCCGCGTGCCGCAGAGCGGCTGGGCCCGTGAGCCATGGCCACTGAGCCTGCACATCCGAAGCCTGTGCTCCGCAACGTGAGAGGCCACAACAGTGAGAGGCCCGCGTACCAGAGGAAAAAAATAAAAAATAACCACTGCTAACAGTTTTCCATGCTAGCGTGTATTCTCGATGCCTTCTACTTTAAAACTCTCTACTTTCATAGAAAAGCACTGGACCGTAGCATATTCTGATGACTAGTATTTTATGGAAACAAAATCCAACCAGCTTTTCTACCCCAGCATTACAAAGGCCGAGATGAATGGCCACTTAAGGAAGTTTCTAATTTTACTTGTTTCTTTCTTATAATCTCTGGGGGGGAAAGATGAACATAAAATCCTTGGTACTAAAAACGTAACTTCAGAGATTTAACCCTTTTCTCAAGTTTTTGACTTCCTTTAAGCTTGAGTGCTGACTGCTAACTGAACCACACCACAAATATATTTTAGTCAACAGTGTGAGTAAAGCATCTAACTCTATAAAACAGTATTTTAACGATACTCCAAATCAGCAAGCTCTCTCTTCACTCAAAATTCTTTGTAAAAATAGGCACAGTGAGGTAGAGGGAAGAGCACTGGGGGGGTCAGGGGGCTCAGGCCTGACAGAAGACTGATAAAGCCACTGTGAGGAATAAATAAATAAAGGGCTTACGTGCCTAGCACCGAGTCCACATTTGGTAAACTGCTCAATCGACAGGAGCTGTGGCTGTCCCTGGGCAGTGGGATCTGGGGTGACTTCTCCTTTGTTGTTGATCAATTATCTTTTTTATTGAGATACAATTCACCTATCATAAAATTCACCATTTTAAAATGTACAATTCAATGGTTTTTAGCATATTAACATGGTTGTGCCACCATCACCATTATCAAACTCCAAAACATTTTCATCGACCCCCAAAGAAACCCCATACCCATTAGCAGTCCCTTCCCCAGTTCCTCCCTCCCCAGCCCCTGGGAACCATTAATGTACTCTCCTGTCTCTGGATTTGTGTATTCTGAGCATGGCATACAGATGGAATCACAGTACGTGGTCTCGTGTGCCTGGCTTCTTACACTTAGCATATATTTTCAAGGTTCATCAAACACGTTGTTGCATGTATCACATTATTCCTTTTTATTGTTGAATAATATTCCATTGTAAAGACACATCACATTTAGTTTTAACCATTTACCAATTAACAGACCCGGGCAGTTTCCACTTTTTGGCTGCAATGACCAACTGCACAAGTTTTTGCACTGACGTGTTTTCATTTCTCTTGGGTATACAACAGACCTTCAAACAAGACAGGGGTTAGACCCTCCCCACAGCTGAAAATCCACCTGAAACTTTACAATCCACCCTCCATATCCACAGTTCCACATCCAAGGATTCAACCTCAGATCATGTAGTGGACTGCAGTGTGTATTTAGTGAAAGAAATCCGCATGTTAAGTGGACCCACACAGTTCAAACCCATGTTGTTCAATGGTCCACTATACCTAGGGGTAGAATTGCTGCGTCATATGGTAACTTATGCGTAACCATTTGTGAAATTGCTAGTCTTGTCCAAAGCAGCTGTGCCATTTTACACTCCCATCAGCATGGTAAGAGGTTCTCAATTTCTCTACATCCTCACCAAGACTTTTCATTGCCGGCCTTTTTTATTATAGTCATCCTAGTGGGTGTGAAGTGCTTTATCATTGTCGCTTTTATTATGGCATTTCCCTAATGACTAAATATGTTAAACATCATTTTCTTGTGTTTATTGGCAATCTTCTTTGGAGAAATGTCTATTAAATTCCTCTGCCTACTTTTTAATCAGGTTGTTTGTCTCTTTAAGTTGTAAGAGTTCTTTATATATTCTTGATACCAGATGCTTATCAGATATATGATCTGCAAAACATTTTTTTCCCATTCTGTGGGCTGTCTTTTCACTGTCTTGATAATGTTCTTTGAAGTACAATAGTTTTCAATTATGATGGAGCCTAATTTATCATTTATTCTTCGAGGAAATCCAATTTATCTTGTTTTCTTTGGTTGCTTGTGCTTTTGGTGTCATATCTAGGGAACCGCTGACTAACCCAAAATTATGAAGATGTATGCCTATGCATGCTTCTAAGAGTTTTAGTTTTAGCTCTTACACTAGGTCTTTGATCGATTTTGGTTAACTTTGGTGTGAGAGAGAGATCCAAATTAATCCTTTTGCATGTGGATACCAAGCTGTTCCAGAACTATTTGTTGAAAAGACTGTTCTTCCCTCCATTAAATTGTCTTGGTACCTTTGTCAAAAATCAAATGATTGGGCTTCCCTGGTGGCGCAGTGGTTGAGAGTCCGCCTGCCGATGCAGGGGACGCGGGCTCGTGCCCCAGTCCGGGAAGATCCCACATGCCGCGGAGCGGCTGGGCCCGTGAGCCATGGCCGCTGAGCCTGCGCGTCCGGAACCTGTGCTCCGCAACGGGAGAGGCCACAACAGTGAGAGGCCCGCGTACCGGGGGGGGGGGAAAAAAAAAAAAAAAAGTACAGCTCCTACAATTCCTCCCACCCAAACCTGATATGCAGACACCAGAAACTCCTTACCTACTCTTATTCTGTGGAGTGTGAGTCTTATACCTTATCCTGAGATTGTAAGAGAAAAATGGGAGGGACAGAGGAATAGCATAAAGGAGAGGGTGGAGGGGGCAGGGAGATGGACTGTCCACAGTTATATGTGCTTTAGTCAAAAATTTACACTAATTGTTAAAACAAGTACTGCAGTTTTTCATAGTTTAAAAGGCAAGTCTGTGAGTCAGAAATACTGGCTGGCAACAAAGGGTGTGTGTGCTGGGATAAGCAAATAAGCACTCAACTTGTGTGTGCCAGTAACTAAGCATTAGTTCACAGGACGGATCGCATGAAGCACACTGTATATTGTTTTTCTATGCAAGATAAATGTGCTGGCAGCAGAAGGGTAGCAATGGCAGATGAAGTTGAACGACGGACCATCACTGTCAACACACCACAAACCCAGGGGACAGTAGTAATCACAGAGTTCTCAGTTCATGAAATGCTTTACATTCGACATCTCATTTAATCCTCTCATTAGCCCTCTGAATTAGTGAGACTAGGAATCATTATCCCCATTTTCTAGATAAGAAATCAAAGGCTCAAAGTGACTCATAACCACTGAAAAGGGCTAGCTCGGCAAAACAGCAATGAATTCAATAAGTGTATCAAATTTCTCATATTTTCATAGTGAAAGTATGGCTAAAACACAAAACACTAATTAGGGAATGAGAATATGATTTCCTACCCAAGATGTTTTTAGTTCAAAAAGCCCAGGTGCAGTAGAACAAAAAATTCTTATCTTTGTGGAATCATTCCTCCCATGGAGTTAATCCCACCTTCATGATGATATCTAAGTGGTTAACTGACTGGCTCAATACCGATCTTGATTTGTATAAAGCTCTTTTCCACCTTCAATCCTATAACCTTATTTTCCGTTTACACAGAAGGCAGCTAAGGTTCACTGCTAAGTAATATGTCCAAGGCCAAGACACAGGCAAAGTGAAAACAGAATCATGCTCTCCAACCCTTCCCACCAAGCTCCCTCTACTGCACATCCTTCTGTAAAGACACACTGGGCGGCCCCAGCAGACAAGCCCCCGGAGAAACCATCACTGATCCAACACAACGTGGAACGGAAATACCTCCACACCCAAAACCCTGTTACCCAGTAAATGGAAGACAGATTTAAAGTTCCCTTTAAAACCTCTCCTCTTTTTATTTTCCTCTCCTTCCGGTGATCACAACACTCCCATAGATCCAAATATTACCCCTATGATAGAGGATGACCAAATTTTTCATCTATACTTTCTACCTTTCTTAAACCCCAGGAAGGAATCTCTACCTCTGGCTTGAAGACATCTTTAAAAAGTATATTCGTTCAACAGCTCCTTCTTCTGATTTTCACATTTCTGTAATGGGTATTGTATCCTTTCCCCATCTCTCAGGTGGGAAAGAACGTATATCAGCCCTACCCTGCTTTACTTCAGTGCTATAGATTCTACCTTAATAAACCCTCTCCCATCCTTCGTTATATTCCTAGTGCCATTCTCTATCCTACATCAAATCCTTATTATCTGTCAACTAGATTACCACCACAACTTCTTATAACTCAGAGGCACACTGGAGCCACACTGCTTGGCCATGAACCCTAACTCAACAGCTCACTCGAAATTTGGGCAAGTTAACTTCTATGTGCCTCAGTTTCACACCTATAAAATAGAGACATCAGGGCTTCCCTGGTGGTGCAGTGGTTGAGAGGCCGCCTGCCGATGCAGGGGACACGGGTTCGTGCCCCGGTCTAGGAAGATCCCACATGCTGCGGAGCGGCTGGGCCCGTTAGCCATGGCCGCAGAGCCTGCGCGTCCGGAGCCTGTGCTCTGCAGCAGGAGAGGCCACAGCGGTGAGAGACCCACGTACCGCAAAAAAAAAAGAGACAACAGCACCCACTTTCAGAGTCAATGTGGTAATAAAAAGAATTAATGTGTGTAACCTAAAAAGAATGCCCGCACATCATAAACACTCATCAAATGTTATCCATTGTTACCAACTCTTAGGCTCTAATCTCTTCCTCTCCAGGGCAAACTCCACAGACAAGAGGTTACTACCACTGCCACTGAGATTTTTAAGCATCATGAACACATAATTTATACGTCCTTCTAATATACTATCTCTTCAGTATAGTACTCTCTTGGGTGACTGCTTTAGCATTTCATGCTCACTTCCATCCTTCACTGTCTTAATAACTAACTGTCATCCCCCCAAGACATGAGTTTCTTAAGGAAAGAAAATTATGGTTTATCTATGGTTTCCACTATGTCCTCTATGTCTTAGAAGAGTATCTGGCACAGAGTAGGTAGTCCAAACAAACCATTCAACTTCCATCCTCCAACCCCAACCCCCAACACACACCAAAAGTACCATAAATTTAAGGGGTTAATGACTTTCACAAATTGATCCATTTCAGAGCTCTTAAGATTTCTACTATGTAACAGAGTAGCTGATAAAAAGACCTGCTGA
>NW_006793488.1:5022933-5041120 GCF_000442215.2 Lipotes vexillifer | reverse complement strand
CTGCTGAACGATGTTATTAACAACATTGATATTGAACAATGTTATCAACCAAGTTGACCTGATATGTACAGAACATTCCACTCAATAACAGCAGAATAAACATTCTTTTCAAGTATATGCAGAACATCCACCAAAACAGACCATTAATTCATCTCATTAAGTGTAAACCTTCCTAAACTTGATACACTTTTCTCACCATAACAAAATTAAACTAGAAAATGATAAAATGATATATGGGGGGAAAATGTCCTAAATAAGTCATGGTTCAAAGGAGAAATCACAAGTGAAACTAAAAAATATTTTGAACCAAATAAAGTTTTTTTTTAAATCAAAAGTAATACCTGGAAAGAAATTTATATCATTAAATAGCTATTTTTTTTTAAAAGAAGGGTCTAAAATCAATAATCTAAGCTTCCACCATAAGAAACTAGAAGAAGTGCAAACTAAAAATAAGTAGAAGAAACTGAAGATATAAGCATAAGTCAATGAAATAAAATATGGACAAGTAAAGAAATAAAAAAATTAATAAAACCAAAAACCAGATTCTTTGATATCAATAAAATTTATAAACCTCTAGCCAGAGTGATAAACAAGAGAAAAGAACACAAATAAACAATATCAAGAATGAAAGAGAAGACATCACCACAGATCCTACAGATATTAAATGATAATGAGAGAACATTAATTCAGATTAAATAGACATAGTGCTTGAAAGACACAAACTACTACAAAAGCTCACTCAAGAAGAAACAAGTAACTGGAATAGCCCAATATTAGCCCAAATGAAAGATACTGAATTTGCAGTTAAAAGGTTTCCCCAAAAGCCCTGGCCTAAATTAATTCTACCAAACATTTAAGAAAGTATACTAGGGATTATGCTTTATTAATTTTTGGACACTCATGACCTCCATCACAGCACTTGAACAAAACAGTTCATTAAGTGTATTTTATTGAGTAATACAAGGGTTATCCACCTTGAGACAACCTTGGTTTGTACCACACTTAAGACTCTGTCTGTAACAGAAATTTAATAATTTATATTGAGGAATCTGTCATTTCTTCTTCAAATATATGAGGGCCTTCTACATGCTTCTACTCTCTAGGATCCAGGAATAGAGCAGTGAACAAGCCAAAGAAGGTCCCTGCCTTCACTGAGCTTACGCCCTAACTGGGAGAAACAAACACATAAAACACAGTCAGCCCTCTGTAGCCATGTGTTCCACATCTGCAGATTCAAACCACCACAGACAAAACTGACAAACATGGACTGAGGAGATGGAAACAGGTATTCCATGCAAATGGAAATGGATAAAGATGAAGTATATGTATACAATGGAATATTACTCAACCATAAAAAAAGAATGAAATCTTGCCATTTGCGACAACCTGGATGGATCTAGGGGGTACTGTGCTAGTGCAGTAAGTCAGAAAGAGAAAGTAAAATAGTCCGTGATTTCACTTACACATGGAAATCAAAAGACAAAACAACTGAACAAACATAACTAAACAGAAACAGAGTCATAGATACAGAGAACAAACAGGTGGTTGCCATAGGGGAGGAGGTGGGGGGAAGAGAAGGGTAGGGAATATGTAAGGGAGATTAAGAGGTACAAACTTCAGTTGCAAAATAAATGAGTCACAGGTATGAAATGTACAGAGTGGGGAATAACGTCCAAATTTATGTAATAGGGCTTCCCTGGTGGCACAGTGGTTAAGAATCCGCCTGCCAATTCAGGGGACACAGGTTCGAGCCCTGGTCTGGGAAGATACCACATGCTGCAGAGCAACTAAGCCCATGCACCACAACTACTGAGCCTGTGCTCTAGAGCCCGTGAGCCACAACTACTGAGGCCACATGCCACAATTACTGAAGCCCGCGCACCTAGAGCCCGTGCTCTGCAACAAGAGAAGCCACTGTGATGAGAAGCCCATGCACCACAACGAAGAGTAGCCCCCGCTCGCCGCAACTAGAGAAAGCCCACATGCAACGAAGACCCAACACAGCCAAAAATAATAAATAAATAAAAATAAATCTATAAAAAAACTATAAACAAAAATAAATCTATTAAAAAATATTTACGTAATATCTTTGTATGGTGACAGACGTAACTGGACTTTCACGGTAATCACTTTGAAATGTATAGAAATATCAAACCACTATGTCCCGTAACAGGAACTAACAGTGTGGTAGGTCAATTATACTTAAAAACAAACTCAGAAAATGAGATCAGATTTGCGGTTGATAGAGGAGGGGTGGGATTGGATGATGGTACAAACATCCAGTTATAAGAAAAGTAAGTATAGAGATGTAATATACAACAAAGTAAATAAAAGTAACACTGCTGTATGTTCTATATGAAAGTTGTTAAGAAAGTAAGTCCTGAAGAGTTCTCATCACCGGAAAAAAAAAATTTTTTTTTCTATTTCTTTAATTTTGTATCTATATGAGATGATGGATGTTCACTAAACTTACTACGATAATCATTTCATGATATATGTAAATCAAATTATTATGTTATACACCTTTAATTTATACATTGCTGTATGTCAATTACATCTCAATAAAACTAGAAGAAAAAAAGATAAAACTGACCCGACCTCCAAATGGAGTTGATATTTATAAGGAAAGGAAAGGGCAAAACCAAGGATGACACCCAAGTCCTTGGCTGCTGACAACATGTGAGTAGGGAGGGAGAAACAGGTGGTAGAAATCAAAAGTTCTGTTTTAGATGTGTTTAGTTTGAGATGGTTATTAGATCCTCAAGTGGAGATATTGAGAACAAAAGTTTGATGCACGAACCTGGGGTGCAGGAGAGGAATAAGAGCTATAGATTTAATTTTAGTCATCAGTTATAGTTACTATTTAAATCTTTAGAACTGGGTAAGATGAGTAAGAGAACAGAAGGAAGGCGAAAATAGAAATACTATATATTTGTATTATAACGTAATGTAACATAAAAATACAATAGAAAATAGCATGCATCTCATGGAGTAATGGCAGTACTAGTCTGTAAAATTTTTATTTCAGAGACAAGAGAGATAATGGGTAGATAGATGTGGATATAACTAATTGATATATGTAATTTATCTATATATACTTATGAATGTACTGGGGGCAATGAAAATTTATTTCCTATCATAGACTGTGATCAAAAAAAGTTAAATTCTAGGGGATGAGAAGCCAGGAAAAGATAAACAATTAACCACTATGGTAGGAAGAACACCATGAAAGTATAGTGTACAAAAGCCAAGAGAAACGCTTCATGGAAGGAATGCTCACCTGTATAGAATGAGTATGAGAGGTTACGTATCAATACAATTACAACTCATAAGGGACCATGGACTTGGTAATATGGGGGCCATTTGCTATGAACCTTGACAAGGGCAGTTTCAGTGAACAGTGGGAGTGGAGAATATTTTTAGAATGAATGAGGGGCAAGAAAGTACAATCAACAGAGACAAGAGAACGTAGACCTCCCTAAGGAACCTGAAATTTGAAAATCATAATTCACTATGTGAAAGAGTCGGTCAGAGTTCTAAAATAAACTAGGCTATGAGTTTCTTGGGGCAGACCCGTATCATCAATTTTTAATCCCCAATGTGACTATATTTAGAGACAAGGCCTTTAAAAGTTTATTTAACGTTAAATGAATTTATAAGGGTGGGGCCCTAATCCAATATGACTGGTGTCCTTATTACATAAGATTAGGACATGGACACACACAGATGAAAGTCGTTGTGAAGACACAGGGAGAAGACCCACCATCTACAAGCCAAGGAGAGAAGCCTCAGAGGAAATCAACCCTGCTGACACAACAATCTTCAACTTCTAGCCTCCAGGCTACAAGGAAATAAATTTCTGCTGTTCACGTCTGTCGTACATTGTTACGACAGGCCTAGCACACTAATACAACACCCTAGTTTCTCTCTCAAATCTGGTGGGATCCTTCCCTCCTCTTCCTAAGCCCCAGGCCCCTCCTAGTCAAAACATGAAGCTACCACATCATTCACTCTCCCAACAAAAAAGTGCGTGGATTACTTCTTAGAGCTATCAGTCTTGACCATTTCAATCAAAATAAGGCATCCTTTTACTTACCACAGGTCACCTCTCATTCCACAATGTTTTCTGAAACTAAAGGCAGGGTACTTTTAGAAAAATGAGTAAAATTTAAGTCAAATAGCTGTTGGGAGCGGAGAGAGCAAGTCTAATGTATGCAGCAATTCGGAATTTTGAGGCCCCAAAGGCAAGTTTGGCAAATATTCTAAGGTGTTGTTACATGGTTTACATGTTACATTCCTATCTCCAGGTAGCTTGCATCTTCAAGTTAGAAAAGAAAGCATATGTTTACCTCCTTCCTCACACCCAAACAAATCACATAGATCTGGTTTTCCTTACTTCAAGGATCTTAAACACAATTAGCCCAAAATCCTGACATCACAAGCAGGAAACTGAGAAAGGCTTTCCAATTGTTTTATCATCAGAAAAGAAAGGCTGTAAGTTAGAAGCTTTAACTCTAGTGCCTTAGTAAAAGCAAGAAAATTAAAAATATACATACAAGTATATAAATAGAAATATATATACATGTCTATGCACGTATAAAGGAAAATTAAAAATATACATACTAGTGTATAAATACAAATATATAAGTCTATACATGTATATGCACGAGTGTCTCCAAACATGGCTGATACTGACATTTAGTATATTAATCATGCAATGAATAAGCCCGATAGTATTTTGAATACTGACCAATTACTGCATCAACCTGAACCCGTACCTCAATAGTGTAATTATCAAAAAATACTCACTGACATCTGGTTCTAAACACCAAATTTTCACAACTGCTCAGCCACTTGGCTAAGAGAGCTGTGGTTATCAGTTACTGTGCGTTAAAAAAAAAATCTACAATTGCGCTAATATTACCTGGAGAAAAAAGTTTCACGTCCTCTCATTCCATGAAGAAAAAAAAATCACACCCAACAAAACAGCACCATTATTACAGAACTAAGAGTTAGGTTACCTGACCCTAGAAGTTTAATATAGCCGGGTGTTTCTAAGTCCTGCCGCGTCTCAACATTTCTGCTTGGAATTTAGTTTAAGCCTGAACTCCAAGGAAACAAAAAATTTCACGCGTGCTTCAAACCCAACTCTGTCCCTGCCCCTGGTTAAACGAAGGCAATGAAACCTCGCTTTATCATCAGAGTCAGAACGTGTCAAAAAAGAAAAAGGAGTAATCAAATCACTTCACCTTTGGATACAGGCCAAGGTTAAAATCTGAGCAGACTGCGGTAAGAGTGGCCATCAGGACGCTGCCGGTGAAGCAGGACCTGCTTTAACCCCGAGTCAAGATGCCCAGCCCTGGATGCTGTTCTTCCCTCTCCTGGATGACAGCGGGCCTCTCGTGGATCAGGGCTCACTCCCGAGAGGTAAGTGAAAAACAGATGATTTGAAGACACTTGCCCACCCAGGCCTTCTTTTTTCTTTTAAACCAGACAAAACAAGCCAGTCGACCAGACGCAAGCCGGCGTGTGTACCGCGGAGTGTAACTGCCTCGCGCGACGCCTCACTCACCGCACACCATCAGCAGCAGCACGATCAGCAACGTGGCCACGAACACTAGCAGGGTCAGCCCGACGCTGTGCCACATCTTGGGGGCAGGAGGGCGGCCGGCTCCGGGCGGCTGGGCGGTGGGCGCGGGCGGGCCGGTGGACTGGCGGGCGGCGCGTCCGGGGCTTCAGGGGCCGGCGCCGGGCGCGGCAGGGCGCCGGGGCGGCATGAGCGGCGGACGCCCGGCAGCGCCCCCAGGAGGCGAGGCGGAGAGGGGCGGCGCGGGGGCGGCACCGCGGCCGGCCGGCAGACCCACGGTCCTTCTCGGTCCGGCCGACTGAGCGCGGGCGGGAGGAGGAACGCGGGGCGCCCCTACCTCCTCATCGCTCCGGGGAACCGGGGACGCGGCGCCCGGAGACCCCGGTGGCAGCCGGATGTGCTTCCATGGCGGACGCCGCGCGCCCGTGGAGGGGACAGAGGGCGCGCACTGGAACGCGCGGCCGCCACCCGGCTCTCGCCGCCGCCCGCCCGAGGGTCCCTCGACCCCCACGGCCCGCAGATAACGTCTCCCTGCGACGTCTGCGGCGCTTACCCGCCCCAGGCCCTCTCCCCGAGCGGCAGCTCATCACCCAGCGCCCCCACCGCTCGCCGCCTCTGCGTCGGGGGCCCTTCTGGGAGATGAAGTGCAGAGCCCGGTGGAACCTTGAGGAGGCCACCCCCAAGGGGACTACAACTCCCAGAATGCACCTCCCACTCAGCTGCTTTGCTTCTCCCTCTTCTCCCCCGCTGTTCCTTTGGTTTTTCTCAAGCCAGAATCTCTGTCTACCGACTGCTGTTCTCGGAACCCGTGCCCTTGGCTGCCCCTCCTGCGCTGTGCCAAAGCGCCAGGCTGATTTCAAACGCACGGTCGTTTTGTTTAAAGCCGTGACCGACGAAGCACGAAGAGGGAAGAAAGGGCAGGCAGCTGCCTGAAAAACTGGTTGCCTGTGAACCCAGCCCTATTGCTGGGGGCGGAGGTTGGATACTTGGGACTTTTGAGGAAATACCAACGTCCCTGCCAAAGGGGCCAGAGGCACGGAATCTCCCTATTTCCTGTGTAATAGATGTTGTTCTATGTTTTCATAGCTAATGTATTTCGGAAATGGCCCGCGAGGGACTTAAGGACATAGCTTTGCCCTTAATTCGCCTGAGTTACGAATTTAATTCAGTTGCTTCCTTGAGACCAAGTGACAGATGACCCAAAAGTGAAGATTTTGCCGCACTGGCTTGAACAAACCCCTGCGAAACAGGACGATGTCATAATCTCAAGCACTCTGAAATTAAAACTCCTCAATTCCGCCAGATTACACTCATTCGTTAAAGAGGTGCCCCCCGAAGAAAATAGGATAACCGTGTATCCCACTTTTAGAAGGAACCAGCTAATAGCCTTCATGTTTTCCCGTGAGTCTGTTGCTCCCTGCCATACCTTTCCATTCTTCTACCTTTCCCCTGTCCTCTTGTAAGCAGGTAAGGTAAAGCGTCCTCAGAGAAAGAAGGTGAGAAGCCATTTTTGGCCCAAGCCATTTTGTGATGTAAGCCTGGCCCCAATGCTTGCCTGCCCTAGAACAGTCATAATCTTAAGGGAACAAAAGACCAAAAGACTTACCAGGCAAGAGAAGTAACAACAGCAAAGATAATAAATCAGTTGTAAACTCCCAGTTCTGTTACAATGGTAAAGATTAGCCTGGAGCACTTTCTTGAGCTGTTTTGAAAAATTTAATCCCCTTGGGTGCTCAACCACCAGATCAACTGGAGCTTAAGGGAGGATGAGGTTGACCTCTTCTGACCCTTGTGACTTCAACCAACTAAAGCTTGGACTCTGTTGACCTCCCAAGCCCCTTCATGTACCCTTAGCTAAAAATTTCCCCAGTTTTGCTGTTCAGGAAGACACTGCTTTGGGAAAGATCCCCAGTGATCTCCTTCCTTGCTGCAAATAATAAATCCTTCCTACTCCCACTCTTTGGCTTGGTTGTGTCTTTTGGCTCAATACCCACCAAGAGGCCAACCCAGTATGAAATAAAATTCATATTTTATTGGGACTTCCCTGGCGGTCCAGTGGTTAGGACTGCGTGCAGGGGGCACGCATCCTGGTCGTGGAACCAGGATCCTGCGTGCCACTAGATGTGGCAAAAAAAAAAAAAAAAAAAAGTTTTATGGCAAGACAGGAAAAGTTTAAACAAAAGTTTTTCTCTGCTCTTTGGCCTCCTCTCTCCCCACTACTGTGTGCTGGGTATCTGCATTATGCCCAGACTTCCCCATCAACAGAAATGCCTACTCAACCATAAAGAGCAACATTCTCCTTGCATCAAGACAACTCCTTCTTGATCTTGTAAGGGGTCACATGACCCACCATGATGCTGCTCAGATCTGGATTGTGTAAACTGTCAATAATACGTCATTTAATGTACAGCCCTCTGTCTCAAAAAACTTATATATAATTGTGCGGAGATGCTCTTTCTTTTGAGGGTTATAATCCTCAAATTTGGCTCAAATAAAATTTGGGGGTAACACTCTGTCTCCAAAAACAAGCAAACAAAATCTGAGCAGCAATGCCTTGATTTAATAAATAGACCCTGGCCAAACCCAGCTGCTCCATTCTGTGAGCTGTATTTCCTAAGCAGCAGTATTATGAACAAATACTGTATACCAAAATACATTAAGGGATGATGACTTTGCAGATTTAATTCAGGGTTCCTATGAAGAGAGAATGAATCTCGTGCTATTATGATACATTTACAAAAAAAGCCGTTGACACTTTTTTCAGAGATAGTTCAATTCTATTGCATAAATAAAGCACATTTTATTAAAATCCAGTTAAACAGTTGAAAAGAACAGAGAACTGGAAGAATTTATCTTAAACCTTTGTATCTTCTCTTTCATTCACAAATATTGAATACCTAATAGATGGCATGCACTGTTCTAAGTGCTGAGGATACAGCAGTGAATAAGACAAATGTGTTTACACTCAAGGTGTTTATGTTAGAGTTGGAAGACACAGACAATAAGCTTAAATAGGGAAACCTCATGAACTGCTAATTTCTATAATGAAAACAAGCAGGACAGTGTACTATAGATAGGGGTGTTATTTATTTATTTATTTTGGCTGTATTGGGTCTTTGTTGCTGCGCCAGCTTTCTCTAGTTGTAGTGAGCGGGCACTACTCTTCCATTGCGGTGCGCAGGCTTCTCATTGCAGTGGCTTCTCTTGTTGCGGAGCACGGACTCCAGGCATGCGGGCTTCAGTAGTTGTGGCACGTGGGCTCAGTAGTTGTGGCTCATAGGCTATAGAGCACAGGCTCAGTAGTTGTGGCACACAGGCTTAGTTGCTCCATGGCATGTGGGATCTTCCAGGACCAGTGCTCGAACCTGTGTCCCCTGCATTGGCAGGTGGATTCTTAACCACTGTGCCACCAGGGAAGTCCGATAGAGGTGTTAGTTTAGGTTGGGGGTGGGGGTATCAGGAAAAGCCTACCTGAGAAAGTGACATTTAGTCTGAGACCTGAATAATGACAAGAAGGATCCAGCCATGGAAAGATCTGGAGGAAGAGTGTACCAGGTAACGGGAGCAGCTAGTGCAGAAGCTGTTACCCAAAAACTGGATTCACCTCGTGGTGGGTATTGAGCCAAAAGACACAACCAAGCCAAAGAGCGGGAGAAGGAAGGATTTATTACTTGCAGCAAGAAAGGAGAATGCTGGGGGTCTTTCCCAAAGCAGTGTCTTCCCGAACAGCAAAATTGGGGAAGTTTTAAACTAAGGTCACATGCATATACACGAAGGGCTTGGAAGGTCAACAGAGTACAAGCTTTAGTTGACTGAAGTCACAAGGGTCAGAAAAGGTCAACCTCATCCTCCCTTGGGCTCCAGTTGATCTTGTGGTTGAGCACCGGAGGGGCTTTAAATTCTTCAAAACAGCTCAAGAAAGTGCTTTAGGCTAATCTTTACCATTGTAACAGAACTGGGAGTTTACAGCTGATTTATTATCTTTGCTACTGTTACTTCTCTTGCCTGATAACAGTCCTATGTTTCTGCATTCTTTTGTTTTTACAAAAGCCACAGGGAGCAAACAAATTTTGCAGTTCCTTTAAGCCTTGGTAGTGTTTTTCAACCCTAGCTGCACATTTTGAATCACCTAGTGTAAGTCCCTAGAGAAAGAAAACCAGGCATAGCTTTCTTGACATAAGAGAAGCCATTTTTGGTCTAAGCCATTTGGTGATCTAAGCCTGGCTGCAACGCTTGCCCTTGAATAGGTTTCAGTAGTTAATCATCTTAAGGGAACAATGCAGTAAGTGAGAAGTGGAGAGATTTGGGATATGTTTTGGAAGAAAAATCATCAGGGTGAGCCAATGGATTAGCCATGGGGACAGGTAAGGGAAAGAAATCAAAAAATGACTCCCAGGTTTGTAACCTGAGCTTCTCGGTGAATGGCAGTGCTATTTCCTGAAATGGGGAAGACTGTGTAACCACCTTCCCAGAATGCTTTAAGAACTCCAGTCTTTATGTTAGGGAACCGTTGACCAAAACCACCTACCTTGGCCAGGCACGAAGTTAACTGCCTGCCTGAGTTGTCTCAGGACAGGAGGTCCTGATAAAGAATGACTGTGCTGCTGCTGAAACTAATTCAGGAGGGGCCAAAAGGCAGGAGGACATGCCAGCCCATAGTAGGTCTTGTAAAACTCCCCTGGAAGAATTCGGGAGGTGCCAAAGGAGGAGGCGGGGAGAAGATATGTCCAGCCAACCTCCCAGAAACCCCTCACGCCAGAGCCCATTTTGGCTGAGAGATGCTCAGGCCACCAGGAAGGACCCTGTGTCCGAATGACGGGCCAGAGACAACCCGGAAACTAACCCCGTTACCATAAAACCCAAGACTGTGAGCCACGTGGCAGAGCAGTTCTCCTGGTCTCCCTTACCCTGCTCCTCTCCACCCGGGCACCCCTTCCCAGTAAAGTCTTTTGCTTTGTCAGTACGTGTGTCTCCTCAGACAGTTCTTTTCCAAGTGTCAGGCAAGAGCTCACTCTCAGGCCCTGGAAGGGGTCTCCCTTCCTGCAACATTTTCAAACAAGCCTTAAATATCTGGGTGAAGGATGTCATGACTGGGCCGAAGTCACACAGCCAGGAACCAACGTCTCCTAACTCAAAAATTCCAAGATCTTTTCCTCTAAGCCATGCTGTAATGTCTTGTCATTTGCTGTATTAGCATAGATCATCCTCCAGGGATAAATTTTATAAGGGTTTTCAAGAACAAAGTCTTGAGTTTACCCTTGAGCCACAGTTATTTCTAGAGTCCTCTACTTACTGTTCTCTGCCCCGTCAGAGTGCTCTGCTGTCTTTCTACCTCAATCGTACTTGTCCTGCAGTGTCTGTCCAATTTCCTCCTCAGTAAGACCTCCCGGACTCCTGATCCCTTGTCTAACTCCTGTAAGTCAATGGCTCTCAGCCACACCTGCATACTGAAATCGCCCAGGAAGCTTTAAAATCAGATTCCCGGTTTCATGCCAAGCATATTGAAGGTAGGGAGGGGTTAGAGAGGGTCTGTAATTACTTAACATCCTTCAGGTTTTGATAAAAACTCAGACTCAAGAAACACTAGGGTAAACTATATATTTAGCAAATAATTAGGTACCTACTTTGTGGTCTTCCTTGGATTGTTTTATCATTTAGTATTTTATATACACAAATACATACTATATTTATGTACCCAGTTGGTAATATGTCTGGTCTCTCCATACCCTTTTATCCCTTCTGTTCGTGGTCAGCGGGAGAAGTGACTTATCTAATTGGTGCATTTAGGAAAAACAAACTGGGTTTGCTGAGCTCAGCTCCTCCCACATTCCTCTTGGGTCTGAGCTGCCTTCTGCATAGGGAGGGCACCTAGTTCAGCATTGTCTCAACTTAGGGTTTAGTTAACAGGCCAGACTGGCTCTCCCGTTATTATATGTTCTCTGACCTAGTCTTTATTATTAATAAGGGTGATATTTGGGCCTCCATATGTCTTATTACACTTTTTAAATTAATTTTTTTGGAGTATAGTTGATTTACAATGTGTTAGTTTTGAAACAGAGTGAGGCCCCGTGGGGCTCCCGGGCCCGGAGGCGTTTTTGTCCCCCCCGCCCCCGTTTCTTGTAGGCCAGACTCCAGCCTCCATGACCTTCCCTGACTTCCAAAGGGCAGATTCCAAAAGTTGCCAATCAAGGGAGGAGCGGCCAAGAAACCACCTGAGGCGAGATTAAAGGGACCCGAGAAGCCCATCAAGGTGAGGAGACGACCACCTGAGACTACAGGGGTACAGGCCCTGCACACCGCAATCTTGGAGATCCCAGCCTCCAACCACTGCTGTAAAACCCTCTGTCACATCCTTCTGGGTTGGGACACATAGTTTTCGAGGGCAGGAGCCCCATGTGTCCCCCTCTGCCTGGCAAAGCAGATTTGGCACCAGTGTAGAGAGGCTGAGCTTTCGGCATCAGTGTGAATTCTGACTTGGCTGAATTACTTCATCCGTCTAAGAGTTTAAGCCGCTGTTACATTTGTAAGCATTGTAATATTTGTAAACATTTGTAAAAGAGGCATAATAAAAACCCTTTTTCATAGGGTTGTTTTGATAATTTTTTTAATATATACAATTTTTATTGGTCAATTATATCTCAATAAAGATGAGGGGGAAATGTTTGAAAATTGGAATTCATTCATTCATCCAATAGCATTGAATGCCCACTCGAGTTTAGCTACCACATAATGGAGCTGAAGTGTGAGGCTGAGGCAGGAATACAGTAGGAGAAGAGGCAAAGGAAACTTTGGGAGTACAGTCTGAAGGACGAAGAGTTCATAGGAAATATTTAATTATATTTTGTTTCATATTGTTTCCATAAACAGGGTTATACCGAGACTATTTTTCTGTCACTTGATTTTCTTTCCCCCTCAATATGTCTTGGAGGTACTTCCATGTCCATATCCATAAGACTGTGCCATTCTTTTCTTTTTTTTTTAAATTTATTCATTTTTGGCTGCGTTGGGTCTTCGTTGCTGCCCACGGGCCTTCTCTAGTTGCAGTGAGTGGTGGCTTCTCTTGTTGTGGAGCACAGGCTCTAGGCACACAGGCTTCAGTAGTTGTGGCTCATGGGCTCTAGAGCGCAGGCTCAGTAGTTGTGGCTCACGGGCTTAGTTGCTCCATGGCATGTGGCATCTTCCCAGACCAGGGCTCAAACCCATGTCGCCTGCATCGGCAGGCGGATTCTTAACCACTGTGCCACCAGGGAAGTCCCTGTCTCATTCTTTTTTTATTTCTGTATCATGGATAGAAATGGGCTATAACTTATTTAAGCATTTTCTTATTGGTGAATATTTAGGTTGGGGTGTTTTGAGAATTTAATAAGATGCTGTAAAGAGCTTACTTAGCATCATGCCCTGCACTTAGGAGGTCTTCAATAAATGTTAGTTAATCATCTTAATAACCTAATATATTCTAATATAATGGAAGGAACTGGGTAGCAGGACTGGTTTCATTCAATTCATTTTTACTTAATTTGGAAGAGCAGACTAGGACCTACAAAGACAACTGTTGCCCAGAAAGACTAACTGGAGCCCACGTTTGCCTCTCCCCACCTCCAGCCTTGATGCTGTATTTGATTTGTAGGAGAAGCGGGTGCCCTTCACTAGGGAGCCACACACGCACTCAATCCAGGATTTGGAGAAAGTGGAGAAGGAGATCTGCCAGGAGGTGGAGTGGATTCATTTCCCGGGGCTGCCATGACCACAGATTGAGTGGCTCAGAACAACAGAAATGTACTCACTTACAGGTATGGAGGTTACGCGTCTGAAATCAAGGTGCTGGCAGGGACATCCTCCCCCCGAAGGCTCTAGGGGATACTCCTTTCTCACTTCTGGTGGTGGCTGGCAATCCTTACAGCTGCTTCACTCCAATCCCTGCCTCTGTTTTCACATGGCATTCTTCCTTATGTGTCTGTATTTCTGTGTCTTCACATGGCCTTCTTCTTATAAGGACATCAGTCATTGGATTTAGGGCCCTGCCCTGACCTAGTAGGACCTCATCTTAATGTAACTAATTACATTTGCAAAGACCCTATTTCCAAATAAGATTACATTCTGAGAGTCTAGATGGATGTGAATTGGGGGAGAGGGGAGGGGACAACACCCACTGTTCAAGCCCCTACATGGAGGAACTGTGGCTGAGCCCTTCCCATGACAGTAGGTGGGATCTACCTGCAGATCAGAGGCAATGTGCCTGGCACCTCCCACCAGCCATAAAAACATTAAAAAAAAAAATTGGCAGCTGCTTTATTTCTACCTCCCAAATAGCATCCAAAGTGTCTCTGCTGGCCAACGCTGATCCAGAACCATTTAGGAAAGGAAATTCTGTGAAATTCCAGTCTAGCTAAGTTGACATAGCACAGAGCTATCACACAGGGCATCAGTGAGGACTTTTTTTTTTTTAAAAAGCAGAGAAATGACTTGATGGAACTGTTGTTTAAAAAATATTGATCTGGCGGCAGACAGGAGAGACTGGGGAGTAAGAAAGATTGGAGACGTTAAGAGATCATTGGCACGGTCTAGGATAGTGGCCCCTAAACTTTCTTTGATTGTGCTTTGGGTAATGGTAGACTAGGTAAATGGGGCTGACCCTCTGGCTGAACACAATTGCAAATCTGCATTAAAAAAAAAATCTAAGTGTCAAAAAACTAAGAAGATAATGAGGAATAATTACTCCAATATAGGGGAGCAGTTGGAAATGGAAATCCAGAAATGCGATCCTGGCATTTAGGGCTCTTTTACGGTGTTTGTGGCGGCGGGAAGTGGGGACTGGAAGGTCTGAAGAGCAGGCTGAGAAGTGCCTCCCAAGCTCTAGGGGCTTCAGGCTCAGGACCCTGGGAGACAACCAGCCACATGGGGCTGACACACCAAAAGTTTGCATCACAGGAGAGGGAGGGAATGAAAAATAAACCTGCAGGCTAGGTCAGCTTTGTCTGATCTTGCTGACCCAGAAAAGCGCAAATCCTGAAATTGGATTAGGGGAATCCTGGATTACTACAGCCCTGAGGCCTGGCAGAAACAAATTAAGAAACTCAACATCCAAGGCCTCAAATTATTTCTACAAATAACTTTTCAAACACAATTTCCAGCACATACGGAAACATGTTTTTTTGTTTTTTTGTGTTTTTTTTTGCGGTATGTGGGCCTCTCACTGTTGTGGCCTCTCCCGTTGCGGAGCACAGGCTCCGGACACGCAAGCTCAGCAGCCGTGGCTCACGGGCCCAGCCGCTCCGCGGCATGTGGGATCTTCCCAGACCGGGGAACGAACCCGTGTCCCCTGCATCGGCAGACGGACTCTTAACCACTGCGCCACCAGGAAAGCCCACAAACATGTTTTTTTATTGCTTGCCATTCTTAGTTTTAAAAATAAAATTGAGCACACACCTTTAATACATATTTATTCGCTTACAAAAATGAGATAGAGATGAAATAAAATATTTGAGTTTTTAAAATTTTATTTTTAACAGTAGGAAAAGGTTTTAACAACACTTTCGTTTTCTACAGCTGCTATAATGAAGTACCACAAACTGCGTGGCTTGAAATGACTGAAATGCCTTCTCTGACAGTCGTGGCGGCCAGAAATGCAAAGTCAAAACGTTGGCAGGGCCATGGCTCCTCTGAAGCTTCAAGGGGAGGATTCTCTTCCAGCTTTTATTTATGTAGCAGCATAAATCCTATCTCTGCCTTCTCTTCTCATAAGGATACCAGTCATTAATTTAACTAATTATGTCTACAACGACCCTATTTCCAGATAACTTCGTGTTGAGGTACTGGAGATGAGGATTTCAACGTTTCCTGGGACACAATTCAACCCATAGTAATTACCATACAGTCTTCATCATTAAAAAAAAATATTCTGAAAATGATGAACACTTTGAGAGTCAGCAGCCCCACAGCCTGTTTGGTTTATCTCAATAATTAATTTTACTTTATTTATTTTGGGGGGCCACGCCTCATGGCATGCAGAATCTTGGTTCCCTGACCAGGGATTGAATCCATGCCCCGTGCAGTGGAAGCATGGAGTCTTAACCACTGGACCACTAGGGAAGTCCCATAATTAATTTTAATGTTTGTCATAATTGCAAAAGATGCTTCAAAAAATCTGGGATCAAAATGAAAGCAGAGCATCTCCAACTGACTTTCTGAGTTGTGGTACACATTTTTTAATCCCATCCACTTACTATCCAAAGATTGGTGTTGATCTTCATCTAGTAAATTATTAATACCATCTTTTTGATGTTAGTTTTCTTGGACACTAATTGGAAGATGTTGCATTTTTGTTATTTTTATGAATAGGTTAAAAATCCATGGGAACTCTTTGTGTGGGAAATTTTTAAACAAGTGAAATAATTCTGGTTCCAAGTTTGTGTGCAGATAGGAGACAGAACTGTGTAGTTTTGGACAATTTAGTTGTATAACAGTGGACATGTTTTCAAAACATTCTCTCTATAAGATGTTTCTTTTAAAAGCAACAACTTTCTTGTTTATTGTTAAGACATTTGACGAAACAGATTAAATGTGGCTATTTTTCCAAACTGTCTGCTACCTGACAGTCATTCCATCATTTTGCTGCAGAAAAGTCCAGCAAACTTTGTATAGTTGTCCTCTAGGTGGACACTGTGATCCACCACCCATAAGCATCCTCCCCGGATGTCGGACAGTGGCTTCGGCTGTAGGGAGTGCTGGTGGCACTTCAGGGATTGCCTGGGGCGACCCCCATCCAAGGGAATGACCCACACAGGAATATAAAGATCTGGCTGTCTGAGCCCAACTCAGGACAACTCAGAAGGAGTATTCCAGACGAGGGGTCTTCTGCCTGCAATGCAGCTCAGCTTCGCCCTCTGCTCAGTCCTGCTTCCTTCTTCCCCTTCCTTCTACTCTTGTGGAAACCAGAGGCTTGCACTCCTAAGTGTCCTACAGGCTGTGTCTCAGAATTATCTTCCCAGGGACCCAAACTGTGACATCATCATTTAAGAGAAAAAAAAAAAATGCATAACGTGTCTTTGCAATCTGCCAAGAGAAAACCAGAAAACTTACGTGCGGTACAAAAGGTTTGCCTGGCCATTGTAATGATGGCCTATGATTTTAAAGTCTTGCTTTTACAAAATGAAGCCCATCAAAAACAAGTCACAGCAAGGAAAGAGCAATGCATAGAGATACTCGGAAAGTGGGGATCCGACTATGCTCTCAGGATATTTCCTATTATTCTATTTGATATGTGCCCATATGACATAAGGACCAAATGAGGATCCTAGTGAATATTATGGAAGTTTACATTTTTACCTTTTAAAATAAACATATATGCTTTCTCATATTGTCTTTTTATATTCTCAGTGTATCATATTGCATATTCCACTCATCTGGGCCAAAAGTCACAAGAATGGAACCTAGGGTGTGACAAAGGAAGGGCAGGAGGGAGAGCACGATGGACACAGACACAAGAGGTGTCTGTGCTGAGGAGGACGTGGAAAGAACCAATGACAACGTCCAAATCATTAGCCTAAAGTGACTGAATGAAAGTCAGGGCCCTGGACAGAAATTTTTGACTTGGGGAATAAGATAATGTCTGCCTTGCTGGATTTGGATGATGGTGGTTGGACACCTGGATAAAGATGTTCAGCAGTGATCTCACTGGATGGCTGGAAGTTGTTCAAGAGAGCACTCAGGGCTCAAGTAGCCATCTGCAAATTTGGGAAGGTGAAAGCTGAAGGATTGAGGAATGTCTAAGAAGAGAGGATGACGAGATCAGAAAAGTATTTTTAAAAGTTTGGGCTTGGGCTTCCATGGTGGCGCAGTGGTTGAGAGTCCACCTGCCGATGCAGGGGACACGGGTTCGTGACCCGGTCTGGGAAGATCCCACATGCTGCGGAGCGGCTAGGCCCGTGAGCCATGGCCGCTGAGCCTGCGCGTCCGGAGCCTGTGCTCCGCAACGGGAGAGGCCCGCGTACCGCAAAAAAACAAACAAACAAACAAAAAGATCAGGCTTGATCTTGAAATAATGACTCTTTATCTCTTTTTTTTTCTGATTTTGAGTGTGATGCACATTTGTTGAAAAATTGTCTTCCTGACAAACTCATTATTTAAAACTCCTTGAATGTATTGCTTCTGTGAAATCTTTATTGCACACAGGTGATTTATCAACCTCTCTATTATTGTATACCTAGATGATGTATTCACATTGATTATGTATTCATCATTCAGTACTCTCTCAATTTTTTCTGTCTCTCCCACTAAATTGTTTTTTTCAAGGCAAAGGCCTTGACATTTGTGTTCCCTGCATGCAGATACTTACATGTTAGTCTCTCAGTAATTGCTTCCAAATGCATAAATTAATGGAAAAAAAAAAAAAGAGAGAGACTGGGCTTGAAAAAAAGAAGAAACTTTGAAAAAAAAAAGTTAGGTCTAGCAGTGGAGTTGAAGATCTGTTGGAAAAACCTTAGGTCTTATAGGGGTTCCGAGTGCATCACCCCCAAATTTGCCACATTGGCATATTGATATTTTGAGTTAAAGGCACTTGAGAAACAGCACATGTAAAAAGGTCACTTTGAGGGAGTCCGC
>NW_006793488.1:4982656-5022826 GCF_000442215.2 Lipotes vexillifer | reverse complement strand
CCCGGTAAAAAAAAAAAAAAAAAAAAAAAAAAAAAAAAGGTCACTTTGACCTTCCTTTTTCTTCCTGAAAGCAGGAAATAAAATCCTCCTGTGAGGGCTTCCCTGGTGGCGCAGTGGTTGAGAGTCCGCCTGCCGATGCAGGGGACACGGGTTCATGCCCCGGTCCGGGAAGATCCCACATGCCGCGCGGAGCGGCTGGGCCCGTGAGCCATGGCTGCTGAGCCTGCGCGTCCGGAACCCGGTGTCCGGAGCCTGTTGCTCCGCAATGGGAGAGGCCGCAACAGTGAGAGACCCGCGTACCGCAAAAAAAAAAAAAAAAAAAAAATTCTCCTGTGATAGGTGCCCTCCCTGTACCAGAGGAAAAAAGCCTTCTCATCACTGGAGACAGGAAGTCATGGCCGAGAGAAATCCGTGCAAAAAAACTTGGTCAAAATAACCCCTATCTTCCCAGCCACTTCTCTACGATTAACTGCCCTATTTCAAACCCCTTAGTCTCCTCACTTGTTCACAATTCACTAGTTTGTCCAACCTAATGTATAAGCTTGGACCTTAACTGCCTCTTTGAGTCTCTGTTACTCTTGTGAAGGCTCCCATGTACATGTAAAAATTACTAAAGATTTGTATGCTTTTTCTCCTCTTCATCTGTCTTATGTCCATTTAATTCTTAGGCCCAGCCAGAGACCCAAGAGAGTAGAGGAGAAGTTTTGCTTCACTTACGAGTCTCAAGGCCACCTAGAGGAGGCTTCGGGGATACGGCCATGGGCAAATGAAGTCCATAGGCAAGGGCATGGGGAGGACAGAGGGATGGATAGGAGAGGAGGGGTTCAAGAGACGTCACTAAGAAGGGCAAGCTTTGTGACTAACCAGCTCTTTGTGAGAAGCCAGGGAAAAGAAAGAATTCAACAGTTCCTTTTGGACCTTATTTGGAAAAATATCTTTTTTTTTGACCGTGCCCGGCAGCTTGCAGGGTCTTAGTTCCGCAACCAAGGATCAAACCCACAACCCCTACAGTGGAGGCGTGGAGCCTTAAGCACTGGGTAGCCAGTGAAGGCCCTGGAAAAATATCTGTGTTCCAAATACACTGTCCTCTGTTCTCATCCTTACCTCATGCAAACCCACATAAATATGGTATAAGTCTTGGAAGTGGTTTAGTTCAATTACAGTTAGGCACTGAATACATGCCAGTTTCCCTATGGCAAATTAAACAGCTAATTATAGCAATAGATTTTTATCTACCCAGATAGCAGCAGCTTGTCATGAGCAGGGAGGCACACATGGCTGATACTCATTTCCTTTCTTGGTCTAATTATTCCCATGACAGATAGAATATTTGCTTTTAGACCATATGTATAAAAGTTTACGTTGTAGCTGTTTAGGCTAATTAGCTAGTTTTTTTTTTTAAAGAAAGGCTAAACAATTTAGAACTGTAAAAGATAGCTATACTATTATTTTCACAGTTTAATAGGTTGAACATTTATAATGGATGTGGTCTTAGTTCGTTTGGGCTACTATAACAAAAACACAGGAGACTGAGTGGCTTAAACAACAAACATTTATTTCCCACAGTTCTGGAGGCGGGGAAGTCCAAGATCAAGGCACCAAGAGATTCAGTGTCTGGTGAAGAAACACTTCCTGGTTCACCCCCTTGTTTTGTCCTCACATAGTAGAAAAAGAAAGAGAGAGCTCTCTGGGGTCCCTTTTACAAGGCCACTAATCCCACTGATGAGGGCTCTACCCTCATGACCTAATTACCTTCCAAAGGGCCCATCTCCTAATACCATCATCCTGGGAGTTAGGGTTTCAACATATGAAACACAATCATTTAGCCCATAAAAGATATCATGTTTCTTTCCTTTAACAGCCCAACCTAGCTTATTTCTTCTGCCTGCCAAAAAACTGGGTAATATCAGAGAGGGGAGAAAAGTTCTCTAAGAGAAAAATTCCTAAATCATGTCATGCTTTCCTTGATGATACAAAGAATGAAGTCTACATCCTTCAGTTTGAACAATAAAGCCCTGATTCTTACATTTCTAGGGAACTGTGGTATTTTGCTGGATCTTTGTATTCTAGTACAAAATTTTAATTTCTGTTAGAATTTTTCCCCCTGGTATAGTTGTAGGATGTTAATCAGTTGAATAAGTTATTGCAGGTCTATCTGAATCAGGACTAGGGCAAAATGCATTTGGGGACTATTAAAAACACTTTTATGGGACTTAATATTGTAGCTCAAGCCACTACTTTAAAGCCACTCTTTTAAAAGTACTTATCGATACAGTACTTTTCTACATCATCACGAAAATGTAAAGTTAGGCTCAAATGTTACATTGTCACTTAGTTGAAGTCTGGCTAACAGCAGCTAGTAACACTCCTGTTGTGCTTATCTACTGTATTAACTCATTGAATCTTCACCTCAATGCTATTAGGTAGGAACTATTATTATTCCCATTTTATAGATGAGGAAGCTGAGGCACAAGAGGTTTAGTAACGAGACCAAAGTTACATAACTAGTAATGGGAGAACCAGATGCAGACCCAGACAGTCAGCCCCAAGTCCACGCTCTTAACCACTATGCTTATTCTGGCTGTTTAAGTGAGAGTTAAGTGCTTACAGGGGAAAAAAATACTTCCACTTGCCTCCATAAAATTCTAAGAATCAATCATGCAGTTATGTAGTAGATTGGGAGAAAAATAAAGTAACTTAGGGGGGCAGAGTCAAGATGGCATACTAGGAGGATGCGGAATTCACCTCTCCTCACAGTGGGGCAGCTACCAGTCACCAGTGGGGGACCACGGACACCTAAGGGGACGGGAGGACACCCAGCGACCGGGTAGGACATGGGACGTGGGGGGAGTGAGGTGGGGAGAAGTGGAGGCGGGACAGGACCGGAGCCCCTGAGTGGCGGTTGGGGGAGGGGAAGGGATCCCACACCCGAAGGGGGAAATTGGGGAACCACTGGGAGGGCAGAGGGTCAAAAGGGAGCGTGGCCAGGTTTCCCCTGCCCACTTGGGCCCCCGGGAGCCTGCTGAGATCCCGGGCCTGATCCTCTGCCCACCAAGGGCCCCTCCAGCTGCATGGGTCCTGAGGGAGTGGGAGGGAGGGAAGGGGGAGCAAAAGTAAAGGCCGGACGTCTGGGACCGGCACCCCTGAGGGGCGGCTGGGGGAGGGGAGGAGTTCCTACAGCAGCAGGACCTACCACGGTTAGGGGTCCAGCAGCGACAGGGGGAGAACTTTGGGGGGCAGAGGAACAGGAAGGAGCGTGGCCAGTGCTCTCCCTGGCCACTTGAGCACCGGGGAGCCTCTTGGGCTCCCGGGCCTAATCCTCTGCCCTCGGAGCCTCCGTCCTGCCGCACGGAGCCCGAGCCCCACCCCTAGCCCCCAACCAGGGCCCCACCTCTACCCTCGGAGACCCCCTCCAACTGGGCCTAAGCCCCACCCACGCACCCTCACTGTGGGCCTTACCTCCAAACTCCAGAACTCCACACTCCAGGCCCTCCTTTCCACCTGCTGCCTCTCCCCTTCCACAAAGGTCCTAAGCCTAAGCTCTGCCCCACACTTGAACGTCTCATGACATTTTGTTGATGAGTAGCGATGAAAAGTTAAAAGACAGAAAAAAAGCTGAAAGGGTCCTCGAGTTCAGATTTTTCTAGCTTCAGGTCACCATGCATTCATGAATTGTGGAAAGCATTTTTTTCTAGATGGATTGCAATAGAAAAAGAAATATTAGAGTATATTTCACAGAGTAAAGGTATTGTCTTATTTATGAAAATTTTATTTATGGACAGGATCATAACCTAAAATATATTTCTTACTGAGAATTTCAGACAAAAACTTTGATATCTGTGGATCTAGTCTAAACCTCCCTTCCTGTGAGACTGGGTCCAAGATATCCAAACAAGATCAACCCAAAGAGAACCGCACCAAGACGCATGGTAATTTAAGTGACAAAAATTAAATATTACAAATATCTGATTTTCACAAAGTGTATTTTTACTTTGTGAATGTGTAAATTATATACACATTAATGACTCCATGTACATTTATATTTTTCCCCCTATGGGATTTGCAGGAGACAAATACCACTGGTAGCTGGTTAGTTTGTCAGAGGCATTTGTTTAAAGGAGAAACTTCTTTTAGTACAGACTATAAATAATACATCCTCCAGAACCTATATTTGAAAAGCCCAAGTCAAAAAGATCACATTGGCCGGAATCACCTGTATTTATCAGAAATGCATGCAATTTCTCCAGCAGAGGGCGCTAAAATATAAATTCGGCACTTTTGCTAAGTGAAGCTTAGCGAAAGTTTGTTTACTTGAACAATAGATTTGCCTATTCAGTCTTGGTTGTCAGGTTCCTATAGAAAACATACGTAAAAAGGGCTAGTCTTGTGGAATATGGGCATAGGAGGTCTTAAGGACCAAAGTTTTTAAAATGTGAAATTTTTAATGTTAAATCAAATACAAGGGTAATTTCCTCCATGTTGCCTTGTCAAAATAGAAATGAAAAATTTGGTGCTCAGCAATCCCTTTCTGCTTAACCTCGTCAAGCCAGAGAAACAGATTTCTCTAATAAAGATGTAAAATGAAGTCGTCCTTCCAAGTCCTGGAAAGAAGAGTTTCCTTTCTTAATGGAACAGACCTAGAAGGAATCTCAGGTGGATCTGCCACTAAGCACAGGGTCTGACCGCCTCTGGCAGTGATAGCTTTCATACCTCACCAAGAACAATCCAGGGTTGTAATCAGGTTGTAATCAGAGAGGCTCAAAGCTGGTTATCTCGGGCACTGAGGCTCTCCTGCCAACGTTGAGCTGGCAAGTTGCCTGACCTCAACAAAGCCCAAGGATGCTTCAGGTCAGAAGCAGGCTGATGAGGTAAGTGGCAGCAAGGGTCACAGGGACCATGGCCACTAGTAATCCAAAGACAATCTGGGCTTTTTTAAAGGGACCAGCAAAGAGATCGTCAGCAGCTAATATGGATGGTCGATACACCCCTACTATCGCCACCTCAACCTGGATCCTGCCTGGAGTTAGTTCCCATCCACCTGTAGTGCAAGGTGCTGAGTTGTAGAGAAGCTGGAGGGACGCTTTGTGTATTTCCATAAAATCAACAGGGGGAAACAGCAGCCCCAAATACATGTCATCAGGATGTGGTATTACACTGTAATGCTCGTCATCTTCACTCCCCGTGCACCTAAACTTTATCTTAAACCTAATATCCTACTTTCCACTCAAGAGCCTTGCAGCTCCCATGCTCTCCAAAAGCTTTTTCAATTTAGAATGCTTCTTCTCTGTTCCGCATTACTTTTCATCGGTAGCTCTTTGAGAGCACACACCACGGTCCCCTTTGCGTTGCGTCTGCCTGTGTATCTGTCTCCCTCCCTTCACACCAGCCTCTGGATTGGGAGCATTTGGAAGGCAGGGATCAAATGTTGTTTATCTGTTGATTCCACCCAGCTCCTACCCAGTTCTGTGTACACGGAAGTTACTCAATACATGTCTGTTGGTTTAGATCAACTACATGGACATTTTATGATGGTCAATTTCCTTTGTCAACCTAAGAAATCCAAGGATAATAAAGCCCACACTCAGAGTGGCATTGGTTTCTCCTAATGCATTTAAAACCCCAGGCAGTATAGTCTAGAGGTTAAGAACATGGACTTTGGAATCAGAATAATGTGGTTTGGGATCTCAGCTGTTTCTTATTAACTGTGCGTCCCCAGGCAAATTACTTCATCTCTCTAACCCCCAGCTTTCCCTCTGTAAATTGGGGCTGATAATACCTAACTTGCCAGATTGCTTTAAGGATTAAATGAAATAATACATGCAAAGCACTTGCCACAGCGCCTGGCTCATGAAAAGGCCGTAAAAGGCAGCCATTGTTAGTATCATAAGCGTGACCACAAGTTCTTGTGACTCCAAGCATGGTAATCCTAAACGTCAAAAAGTATACTGTTTAAAAACTGATGAGGGGGCTTCCCTGGTGGCGCAGTGGTTAAGAATCCGCCTGCCAATGCAGGGGACACGGGTTTGAGCCCTGGTCCGGGAGGATGCCACATGTCGCAGAGCAACTAAGCCTGTGCACCACAACTACTGAGCCTGTGCTCTAGAGCCCGTGAGCCACAACTACTGAAGCCCTCACGCCTAGAGCCAGTGCTCCGCAGCAAGAGAAGCCACCGCAATGAGAAGCCCTTGCACCGCAACGAAGAGTAGCCCCCGCTCGCCACAACTAGAGAAAGCCCGCACACAGCAACGAAGACCCAACGCAGCCAAAAATAATAAATAAATAAATTTTAAAATATATATTAAAAAAAACAAAACTGATGAGGGCTAGAAAGAGAACCTATAGACCAAAAGAAACTTCAAAGATGTATCAATCAGTTACAATTTAGGGGACCTTATATAGATACTGATGGACACTAACTGAACACTGGCTTTGTTGGTATTAAGGAATTACTGTTAATTTTTTAAGATGTGACAATGGTATTTCAGTTACAGTTTTTAAAAAGAAGAGTCATCTTTTAGAGATACATTCACAGATTATAATTTACCATTTCTGGGCTTTGCTTCAAAATAAGCTAGGGTGGGACTGGAGGAAGCAAATGAAGGTTTAGGTGAAAAGAAATTGGCTGTTAGTTGATAACTGAAGCTGGGTAGTGGGTGCATGGAAATTCCACTCATTTGAAATTAGTTTTCCATAAATATTCAGCTACCTGAATATATTTGTCATGGGTCAGTTTCCCCTTGGGAAGCAGAAGATGGAGAAAATTTCCTGGGAGAGCTCTTGGGATCGACATCCGTGAGGGAGGGAAGGAAGCAGGATGAGGCCATAGGGAAAGGACTCATTGGGTCCTATAGGGGCTCTGGGGGTGGCATAGCCCTTCAGAGTCATCCTGAATTAGGTCGAGGGAACTGGGCCTTTCTAGTCACACGTGACCACTCACTGGACGTGGGCACAACCTGGGCAAAAGAGGGGGTGTGACTCTCAGCAAGTTAGCAAGGCTCTCCAGGCTAGAGTGAGTCCTGAAACACACTTGGCTACCTGAAGCCAGGGCTCACAGCAACTGGGGGCGTAGGTGGATGTGAATAATGATAAACAGTGGTCAGTAGCAAGACAAACAAGCATCCAAAAATCAAAACCCTTATTTATTCTATCCGAAGTACAGTGACTGGATCTTTCATAGCCTTAATCAAGACTGCCTGATAGCAGGTATTTCATTTTTGTATGTATTGCTGGAAGTCATCTTTCTCTCTGTTACTCTATCTACCAGCTGTAGCTTGAGGAAGACATGTCCGTTACTTGGTAGAAAGGATGCAAGTGGGTGAGGCGTGTACGCTTATGTGCTTCACACTGATAATGGGGAGCTTTCTCTTGAAACCTTGAGAGGAAGCTAAAGAAAATAAATAGAAACAGTGAAAATTCCTAGACAGTCACATTCAAGGACACATTATCGCAGCCAGTTTTGTTTTCTCCTGAGGCTGAAGGGCGGGCTTCTGATTCCATCTCAGGAGAGAGTCTCAGCTCACCGAGTCCAGACACGATGCTCGGGCCTCTGTGTACACAAAGGCTTGCGACCAAAGAGCAATGACTCGAATTCAACAAAGGCTAAAACAATCTTTTCTCTCTTCTGCCACAACACATTTTAACATTTGAATGAAGGAAAAAGTGCAAGATTTTTTTCCCAACTGAAGAGTAGATCCTGAATATCTGAAATCTTGGCAAGCGTAATTGCAGAGGAGGTATAAACTATATTTAATGAAACTGATAGTTGAATGTACATAGAAAAATTACTGTTGCTGGTCCAAGCAATCAGCTAGCGGACACCTAATTATCTGGAATTACTAGAAAGTAGGAGAACTAGAGCTATGCAATTTCAAGTTTTTTCACTCTTATTCAGTGGCATATCAGTGGAGGGGGAAGCGTTCTATCTGGGTGCGAACAGCAAGGGGGTGTATCTTCTGTGGGGAAAGTAAAAACATCTTTAAAATGGACTAAACCTCTCACTTGTTCTCACCATGTGGTGGGGTTTGGAATCTGGGCAGGGATAAGGGAATTTGCTCTGTGTCGAATCAGCTGAGGTCACTCTCTCAACTTCATTTAGCAGGTAGCTGGGCCGGGACGGAAGGTCCAGGAGGGCTTCACTTACACATCTGGTGCTTGGTGTTCCCGCATGTGGCTTCTTTCTCTTCACACGGGGTCTCATAATTCAGTAGTATGCTTGAGCTTCTGTATACCCAGGTGGCTAACTTCTTCAAGAAAATGCAGAAACTGCCAATCCTCTTATAGGCTGGCTAGACTCAGAATGGGCACATAGTCATTACTTCTGATTACTTCATCCTGAGAGTCATAAGATGAGCCCGGGTTTAGGGGGAGGAGAAAAGATTTCACTCCTTGATGTGCTTTACAGGAAGAAAAGGGACCGATGGCTTTCATCTTCAGACACATATTTACCTCAGGTAAAGTATTTAAAATCTCACATAAATACGAAGTAAACAAAAACAGAGAATTTATTACCAGAACATCTATACCACAGGAAAAGGTCAAGGAAACTCTACAGGCAGAGGAATATGATGCTAGACAGAAAGTAGGCCCCACACAAAGAAATGAAGATCTCCAGAAACGGTTAAACTGAAAGTAAGATATAAAAGACATTTTTAAATTGAAATATAGTTGATGTACAATATCACATAAGCTACAGGTGTACGATATAGTGATTCACAATTTTAAAGGCTACACTCCATTTATAGTTATCATAAAATATTGACTATATTCCCCATGTTGTACAATTTATCCTTGTAGCTTATTTTATACATAATCGTTTGTATCTCTTAATCCTTTATCCCTATATTGCCCCTCCCCTTCCCTCTCTCTACTGGTAACCACTAGTTTTTTCTCCATATATGTGAGTGAGCTTCTTGGTTATATTCACTAGTTTGTTGTATTTTTTAGATTCCACATATAAGTGATATCATACAGTATTTGTCTTTCTCTGTCTAACTGACTTAGCATAATGCCCTCCAAGTCTATTCATGTTGCTGCAAATGGCAAAATTTCATTCTTTTTTTATGGCTGAGTAGAACACTACATATCACATATTCTCTATCCATTCATCTGTTGATGGACACTTAGGTTACTTCCATATCTTGGCAACTGTAAGTAATGCTGCTATGAACATTGGGATGCATGTATCTTTTTGAATTAGTGTTTTTGTTTTTTCAGATAGATACCCAGCAGTGGAATTGCTCGGTCATATGGTAGTCCTATTTTTAGTTTTTTAAGAAACCTCCATACTGTTTTCTACAGTGGCTGCACCAGTTTACATTCCCAGCAACGGTGCAGGAGGGTTCCCTTTCCTCCACACCCTCACCAACATTTGTTATTTGTGTTCTTTTTGATGATGGCCATTCTGACCAGTTTGAGGTGATATCTCATTGTGGTTTTAATTTGCCTTTCTTTTATGATTAATGATATCAAGCATCATTTCATGTGCCTATTGACCATCTGTATGTCTTCTTTGGAAAAATGTCTATTGAGTTCTTCCACCCATTTTTGAATTGCGTTTTTTTTTGATGTTGAGTTGTATAAACTGTTTATATATGTTCGATATTAACTCCTTATCAGTCACATAATTTGCAAATCTTTTCTTCCATTCAGTTGGTTGTCTTTTTGTTTTGTCGATGGTTTCCTTCACTGTGCAAAAGCTTTTAAGTTTAATTAGGTCCCATTTGTTTATTTTTGCTTTTATTTCCTTTCCTTTAGGAGACAAATCCAAAAAAATATTGCTATAGTTTATGTCAAAGAGTGTTCTGCTTATATTTTCCTCTAGGAGTTTTATGATTTCCGATTTTACATTTAGGTCTTTAATCCATTTTGAGTTTATTTTTGTGCATATGGTATTAGAGAATGTTCTAATTTCATTTTTTTACACATAGCCGTCCAGTTTTCCCAACGGCACTTATTGAAGAGACCGTCTTTCCTTCACTGTATAGTCTTGCCTCCTTTGAAAAGATATTTGTTTTTAATTGCTCTAAAAGATAATTATCTAGAGCAAAAATCGTAGCAATGAATTGTAGAATTTTCGAATTATGGTATATATAAAGAAAAAATATATGCCAACAACAGCACAAAAGGTAGAAGCAGGGAATTGGAAATATACTCTCATAACATTCTTGTATTATATGAGAAGCAGCATATTATTTGAAGATAGACTGTGATTAAACATTAGAGCAACCTGAAGTAAGTCAGACAAAGACAAGTACTATGTGATATCACTTATATGTGGAATCTAAAAAATAACACAAATGAATCTATATACAAAATAGAAGCAGACTCATAGGCATAGGAAACAAACTTATGGTTACCAAAGCGGGGGAGAGGGAGGGAGGGAGGGACAAATTAGGAGTATGGGATTAACAGATGCAAACTAGTATATATAAAACAGATAAGTAACAAGGATTTACTACATAGCACAGGGACTTATATTCAAGATCTTGTAATAACCTATAATGGAATATAATTTTTTAAAAGATAACTGGATATCATTATGCTGTACACCTGAAACTAACCCAGTACTGAAAATCAACTATACTTCGACAACAACAAAAAAAAAAATTAGGGAAACCTAAGTATATAAAAGATCTAACTTGCCTTAGCTGACACTGAGTGAAACCAACATTCTACCCAACAACAAGAGAATGCACATCCTTTTTAAGCACACATGGAACATTTACCAAGATAGGACATAATCTGGGCTCAATGAATAGATTCATATTATGAAATGCCTCCACAAATTTAAATGAATTGAAACCATACAAAGTGTGTTTTCAAACTTTAACAGAATTAAACTATAAATCCATAACAAAGGGATATCTGGAAAACCCCCAAATCTTTGGAAATAAAAAATTACTAAATAACACATGGGTAAAAGAGGAAATCATGGGGAGAGTAGAAAATATTTTGAATTGGATAAAAGTGAAATCACAACATATCAAGTTATGTGGGATATAGTTAAAGCAATGCTTAGAGGAAAAATTACAGCATTATATGTTTACATGAGAGAAGAAGAAAATCTTAAGTCAATAATCTAAGTTTGGGACTTCCCTGGTGGTGCAGTGGTTAAGAATCTGCCTGCCAAGGCAGGGGACATGGGTTCGATCCCTGGTCCAGGAAGATCCCACATGCCATGGAGCAACTAAGCCCGTGCGCCGCAACTACTGAGCCTGCACTCTAGAGCCCGCAAGCCACAATTACTGAGGCGATGAGTCACAACTAACAAAGCCTGCGCACCTAGAGCCCGTGCTGCACAACAAGAGAAGCCACCACAATGAGAAGCCCACGCACTGCAACAAAGAGTAGCTCCCACTCACCACAACTAGAGAAAGCCTGTGCACAGCAACGAAGACCCAAAGCCAAAAATAAATTAAATAAATAAATTTTAAAAAATTAATCTAAGTTTCTACCTTAAGATATTGGAGAAAGGAAAGTAAACTGACCCAAAACAAGTGAAGAAGGGAAATAACAAAGGAAGAGCAGGAATCAATGAAACTGAAAACCGGAAAACAAACAATGAAACCAAAGCTGATTCTTTGAAAAGGGCAATAAAACTGATAAACCTCCATCCAGACTGACCATGGATGTAAGAGAGGACTCAAACTACCAATATTAGGAATGAAAGAGGGAACATTACTATAGATCCTGCAGGCATTTAAAGTACAATAAGGAAATAGGACGTACAAGGTTATGCCACAGATTTGACAATTTACACAAAATGGACCAATTCTTTGAAAGACAAAAATTACCAAAGCTCACTCAAGATGAAATTTATAACCTGAATGATCTTACATCTATGAAAGAAATTGAATTCATATTTTAAATTTTTCTAAGAAAGAAAGCTTCTGGTTCAGAAGAGTTCAATGGTATGTACTACAAAACATTTTAAAGAATAAATAGTACCAGCTCTACACAAACTTCTCCATAAAACGGAAGAGGAGGGAGGACTTCTTAACTCATGTATTGAGGCCTGCTTTATCCTGATGCCAAAAGCAGACAAAGACATTATAAGAAAACAGAACAATAACTCTCAAGATCACAGGAGCAAAAAAAAAAAAAAAAATGAATGATAATATGTCATGACCAAGTGAGCTTTATACAGGAAATGAAATGTTAATTCAACATTCAAAGCTAAGTCAATAAAATTTACCATATCAATGGACTAAAGAAGAAAAGAAATATGATTAGCTCAGTAAATATGGCAAAAACATCTTACCAAATTTAACATTTGTTTATTAAAAATAAAAACTCTCAGCAAGTTAGGAAAAGAGAAAATTTGCTCAACCTGACAAAGGACATCTACCAAAAAACTCTACAGCAATCATCGTACTTAATAGTGAAAGCCTGAAAGTTTTACCCCTGATTTCAGGAACAAGGAACAGATGTCTGCTCTCATACGCCTATTCAATATCATATTGGAGATCCTGGTCAGTATAATGAATACAAAAAAGAAAATAAAAGGCACACCGATGCGAAAGGAAGAAATACAACTGTCCCTATTCACAGATGACATGATAATATACATAGAAAATCTCAAAGAATGAACAAAAGAAGCTTCTAGAATGAATAAATAAGTTTGGCAAGGTCACAGGATATAATGTCAATGTACACAAATCAATGATAATTCTATATACTAGCAACAAACAATCATAAATTGAAATTTTAAAAAATCATTTACAATCACACCAAAAACATTAAATACTTAGGTATAAATCTAATGAAATCTCTACAAGATGTACTTAAGACTACAAAACAGTGATGAAAGAAATCAAAGAAGATCTAAACACATGGAAAGGAATAGTAGTTTATGGATTGGAAAACTCAATATCATTAAGATGTCAATTCTCAAATTATTTTTTTTGGTTGTGTTGGGTCTTCGTTGCTGCGCACGGGCTTTCTCTAGTTGTGGTGAGTGGCGGCTATTCTTTGTTGCGGTGCGCGGGCTTCTCATGGCAGTGGCTTCTCTTGTTGCAGAGCACGGGCTTCAGTTGTTGCAGCATGCAGTCTCAGTAGCTGTAGCTCGTGGGCTCTACAGCACAGGTTCAGTAGTTGTGGCGCATGGGCTTAGTTGCTCTGCGGCATGTGGGATCTTCCCAGACCAGGGATCGAACCCGTGTCCTTTGCATTGGCAGGAGGATTCTCAACCACTGCACCGCCAGGGAAGCCCCTCCCAAAATTGATCTTTAGATTCAACACAATCCCAATCAAACTTTCTGCAAGAATTTTTTTTGTGGAACATTGATAAGCTAATCCTAAAATTTATATGGGAAAGCAAAGAAGCTGGAATAGTGAAAACAATTTTGAAAAAGAGAATGGAAAACTTATAAAACCTGATTTCAAGACTTACTCTAAAGAAACGGTATTCAAGACAGCCTGGTATTGCTGAAAAGATAGACACATAGATCAATGGAACAGAATAGAAAACCCCGAAATAGACCCACACATATATGGTCAGTTGATTTTTGACAAAGGTGCAAAGGCAATTCAAAAGAAAAGAGTATTTTCAACAAATGGTGCTGGAACAATTGGACATCTATATGCCAAAAAAAAAAAAGGAATTTTGACTCATCCCTTGCACCAAATACAAAAACTAACTGAAAATCACATAGACCTAAGTGCAAAACATAACACTACAAAATTTCTAGAAGAAAACATAGGGAGAAATATTTGTGACCTTAGAAAGGCAACGTTTCTTAGATACAACACCAAAAGCACAATTCATTAAAAAATAAAAGGAAAAGGAAAACTTGGACTTCATTAAAATTAAGACCTCTTTGAAAGGCATTGTTAAGAAAAAATAAAGCCATAGACTACAAGAAAATATTTGCACCATGCACATCTGATAAAGGACTTACAATATATCCAGAATATATGAAGAACTCTCAAAACTTGATAATAAGAAAACAACCCAATAAAAAAAAATGGGTAGCCTCTTTACCCAAGAAGGCATATTGATGGCAAATGCACACATGAGAAGTGCTCAGAAAAACCTGTTGAATGGATGAATGAATGAGTGAATGACATTTGGCCTTCCCAAAGTTATCTGCTACTTGATTAACACTTTCGAATTTATTATGATGATTATTCTAGCAACTAGAATCCTTGAAAGTTATTCTAGTACAAACATACATACTAAAGCCAGAGAAAAATAAGTTTTAAGTATCTCTATCTCAGGTCCCTTCTAGCAGGGGGAATAATATTTTTAAAAGTTAGCTACATTGAGATAAACACAATAAAATATTTCATAGGGCTGCTTCTTACAGTATTTAATAAAATGATGGTATCGTGCAGAGTTCATTTGAGTCAAACAATTTAGTGGGGGCCAATTGGATTCAGTCAATGTCCTCAGCTTTCTAAAGATCTAGCTTAATGCAGGGGTGGATATAGACTATTCAGATAACACTACAAAAATGACAATTTCCATAAAAAGTTCCTCTCTCAGTTAGGCTTTGGATAGATATTCAGTGTCAGTAAATTCAAGATATACCACTAGATAAAAAGAGTGCAGATAGACATCCACCAGTGATGCTAACAAGGCCACGTGTCTGAGAAGACCACCCCCCCTCACCACAGCTGGGCTGCAGCAAGAGTTTCTGCTTTGTTTCAAAGCTAACAGTTTATTTCCTCAGTTCTCCTCATTTGCAGACAGTAGAATTCAAAGTTGCTATTGCCTTCTTTTATTGAAGACTTTATTAGGTGATTAAGAGGCCTCTGAGATTTGTCTTCTCCCTTGGTCTCTATTTCACACTTAAAATTTTGATTCACAACCTATCTTCCGGCAGAGTAAAGTATCTTAGTCTCGTGAAAACATGTGTTTATGTGTGTGTGTGTTTTCTATTTGTTTTTTCTCTGTTCCAGAAATGGGGTAAAGGTTATTGACCTATTCCCCAGACATCAGTTTGTTTTAAATTGTTTAAGGGATTCAAAAGGTGGTCAGGCCTTTGTACTTATTAGTATGCTCTGAGGACTGTCACAAAACAGCATGCTAAGGTTCCAAGAGACAGTCTGGCTGCTGGATGCAGCTTAGTCTGGATGATAAAATTGTGTACAGTCAACAGCAGCAATTAATTTAGCAAGGTCCAAACTAAGCACTATTTGCTAGAGAGTTTGGAGGTGAGGCAAGGATTGGGGCAGCAGGGTGAGTCCAAAGTTGCACGATGAAAGAGGCCATCCACCATGACCACTATGTATTAAAGTGCTGGCACAGTGTAGGCTTTGAAATGGTAATGACCACATCTTTTCACAATATTGTTTCTATAAATGATATCATTAAATTAGTGTTTGTTCAGGGACTACACTTCCATTAGCCAATGATAATATACTTTCCAAAGACCTTTGAATCTAATGAGATACTCATTAGAATGTCACAGAAACCTTAGGTGGCATGGGGTTAAAAAAAAGAGGGGGGGCAAGTCGGCCTTAAATATTGATTGAATGTCTACTATGCGACACAAGCTGTAAAGATAGTCTGAATTAACATTTTTAAAATAAAGTTATTTGTTTTATTTATTTGTTTATTTTTGGCTGCATTGGGTCTTCATTGCTGTGCACGGGCTTTCTGTAGTTATGGTGAGCGGGGGCTACTCTGTTCTGGTGTGCGGGCTTCTCATTGCAGCGGCTTCTCTTGTTGTGGAGCACGGGCTCTAGGCATGCAGGCTTCAGTAGTTGTGGCACACAGGCTCAGTAGTTGTGGCACACGGGCTTAGTTGCTCCGTGGCATGTGGGATCTTCCCGGACCAGGGTTCTAACCCATTTCTCCTGCATTGGCAGGCGAATTCTTAACCACTGTGCCACCAGGGAAGTCCATGAATTAATATTTTAAGTCAAATTCTGACATAAGCTGAAATAGTTGTAGAACTAAATTAATTACAAATTACCTTTAATGGAACTAGTTATAGAGTGTGGTGGACAGACTATAACAAGATTACTGTCATGTGCTATTCTATCTAGTTTAGTGAAAGAACCAAAATATTTCATTCAAAAAATTCATGATCCATTCTCCTTCTGAGTTCTGACCTATTTCCTTGAAAAGGACCAATCACATTAAAGCCTTCTGTTAATTTTTTTTTTCCTTTTCAGTGCTTAGATAAATACAGTCAAATGGCTGTAAGAGTACAAAGTAATGGCCCCAGTAGGGTTTCTTGAACTGACCAGTAGACATCACTTGAGCCCGTCC
This sequence comes from Lipotes vexillifer, assembly GCF_000442215.2. Lineage (NCBI taxonomy): Eukaryota > Metazoa > Chordata > Mammalia > Artiodactyla > Lipotidae > Lipotes > Lipotes vexillifer. The sequence goes on along the minus strand of NW_006793488.1, from coordinate 5,006,607 downwards.
TGCCAGGGCCAGGTACCCTAGGGACCTAGGTCCTCAAAGGTAGGGCCCAAGTTTTCCTGTCTCAGAGCATTTTCATTTGCTGTTTTCTTCATCTAGAAGGATTTCCCCTAGATTTTCTCACGGCTTCATAACTGGCTTGTTCTGCCACTGAGATCTCAACTCAGACATCATTGGCTTAGAGGGACCTTTCCTACCATCCAATCTAAAGTGTCTCCTCCTCCACATCACACTCTCATAATAGTGTTTCTTCACAGCACTTCTCTAAAATTATTTTACTGTCTTCTTCCTTCCCATTAAAATAGAAGCTTCACGAAAGAAAAGGACCTATCATGTTCAAGGCCTTATTTATAACATCTAGAGTCAACAGGAATTGGCACACTTTTTTTTTTGTTAAGGGCCACATAGTAGATACTTGAGGATTTGTAGGCCATGGTCTTTCTGTCACAACTACTCAACTCTGCCATTGTAACGTGAAAGCCACCACAGACAATATGTAAATGTATGGACATAGCTGTGTTCTAATAAAACTTTATTTACAAAGAACAGTCAGCCAGATTTGACCTGTGGCTGTAGTTTGCCCACCCTTGCTCTAGAATATTGTACTGGAACACAGTACTCAGTAAATATTTTTAAATGAATGAACATAAATCTCTTTTTACCTGGATTGATATGAAGAAATGACTGTCCACTTGTTACTCTACGACAAACAAACGAGTGGTATATACATATATCGTTGTCATAAATCCTTAGCCCTGATAATACTGAGTAAAAGATGCCCTAAATTTGTTGGTGGTAATTGAATTGCACTAGTGTGGCTTTGCCTGGTGTTACTCTTCTTATTTTTCATTTCTAAATTGGTAGTGTTGGGCTGCACCCTGCAGGCCTGCATGCCTCGTAGTTGCCCAGCCTGGAGACCAAAGAAAGAGCCCGGAAACAGCAACAGAGACATCAAGGTCTTAACAGATAGGGGATCTTACAAATCTGAAACAAAAGGTCCTGGAGAAACTGTACCCTACCATGTACAGCAGATGGCAGGCAGGACGCAGCAACAACCTTCACTACCCGGGGGAGAAAGAGGCTACCATTTATAGGGGGAATTGATAACAGGTTGCCTCATCAGTTACCAGGGAAATGGGCAGCTGGGGCAGGGGGCAAGCATGTAGGCAGTTACTGATTAAGTTTTATAATTAAGAGGACTGGTTAGTCATGTGAGTGAAGCTGGACTGGTGGAGCAGGGGCTGTACAGAGAGCAAGGGAACAGCCATCTTGAATGGCCTGACCATACACATAGGTACAGAGCTTTCTTTACACAAAGGCAGAGTATATGGCCAGGGAAAGAATGTGATTTCCAGAGGCTATTTCTATCATTAGTCTAAAAATACAAATCCTCTGAAGAAAAGCAGATTGATTTAAAGTCACAATAAATTATAAGTGAGTAATCCACATAAGAGAATAATAAAAGGAAGAAAAATCTTGTAAAAGCATCTTGAAGGCATATTAAGATTTTTTATTGATAAATAAGTGGGAATTCATTTTATTTCTGGTCATAATATTAAGGTATGATCCCAGTTCTGTGTTTATAGAGGTAGAACCACTTCATTTTTCTATTTAATGAATTAATTGGTGGGAAAAAATATCCTCTGGCATTTGCATCTCCTATGTTCCTTTATTGTAGTGACAAGAAAAGCCATAAAATAATATTTTAAGTAATAGATAATATATTGGTGTCTTTTTAGACCTCTTTCTGGACCTGTGGGTTGATATGTGTTTTTAAATAATAAATGTAAAATAATGATTATCAAGCTAAATGGTAGTGGGAAGTACAGGAATAATTCAAAATTTAAGGGTTCCTTCCATATGTGAACCTGGTGTTCTTTGCCAGGTATAGATGACATCAATAGTATAATTCCTACAAGCAAACAGCAGAATGCTTAGAGGCTGGTTATCACACTTTTTTCCCCTTAATGTTGTTAGAAAAATAGACTAAAGTCTTTCCTAGATGATGGACTTGTGTTTTCAAAACGTGGTCCATGGCCTACCTGCCTGCATCAGCATCATTTGTGATGCTTGTTAAAAATTTGTATTCCTGGTCTTCACCTGAGACCACCTTAATGCTTCCAGGTCTCTGTAGTTGATTAAGCCCTCAGGTGCAATTTATACACAATAATGTCTGAGGGTACGTTGAGAATTCACATTCTACTACATCAGATTAATCACAGTGAAATTGAGATCCAGTATTTTTCTAGCTCAGTATCCAAAGAATGTGGAAGCTACTTTTGCGGATTTAAAAATATAAAATAATGCATGTAAAAGACCTGGTAAATGAGGAGAAAAATATAAAGAAAAATCATTTCATAATATGGCTACTGGGTGGGGGTAATATCAATATTTGGTACCTGGGTGAATTTCCTTCCAGCACACATTCTTAATGCTTAAAATAGGAAAGTCTACCTTTTCACATCTTTCACTTGGGCAAGAAAAATATTTTAATTAAAAGCCTAGTATCTAAGATCCCTTACTTTCTGTTCACAATTAAGTGTTGAATTAACCATTAGTGGCCTCAGCTGAGAAGCCCATAGACTAAGATCATCCTCTGTAGGTAGATTCACGTGAGACAAGGAATCTCCTGCTGAGACTGATCCGCCCCTGACCTCATCCCAAAAGGAACCCAATTGACCCCTACATCTGAAACACCACATCCTGCAAACCTACGTGAGTAGCAGCTAGTCTCTCTTTAACCTGTGCTTGAAAACCACGGAGCCAGCTAAGAGAAGGACGATGCCCTGGCCCTCTGCAGCCCCACTCCCCTAGTTCCGCTGCCGTCGCAGCCTCCGGGGGCGGGGGACAGTGGCGGGTGACAGTGGCGGGTGACGAGTGGGTCCTCGCCCAGGCTCCGCAAACGTTGAGCGGCCGTGCGCCGCGGGCGCCAGCTGGGCCTGCAAATCGCCGCCCGGCCGGCAGAGGGCGCGCGAAGCGGCGCTGGAGAACCCGGGCGCCCGGGGGCCAAGTGCGAAGCCGTTCGGGGCCGCAGTCTCGGCTGCCCGCCCTTTCCCCGCCGCCCTGCTAGCGCAGCGGCCGGCGGAGCCCTTGAGAGGGGAGGGGGCGGGGAGCCGCGGGCTCCCTAAACGGCCCTGCGGCTTGGAGCGCCGAGCGGGAGCGGCGCGAGCCCGAGGGGGCGGGGAAGCGCGGGCTGGCGTGCGCGCGCCGGGCGTGGGTTGGGGTAAGAAGAGCGGGCGCGGCGGCAGCGCCGGGCAGAGCGACGCCGGCTACCCTGGACAGCGCATCGCCGGACGCTGGGGTCGCTGCGCCGCGGATCATGGTGAGTGGGGGCAGCGCGCCGCGGCCTGCCTCTTTCTTTCTTTCTTTCCGCGACCGACGCGCCGGGCGGGAAGGGCCCGAGGAAGCGGCGGAGCTGCGGGTTCGACCAGTGGAACCCGTCGCTGTCTGCGGGCCGGGCCGGGCCGCGCGGGCCTGTAGAGGGGGCGGTGAACGTTTGGGCGCGGTGGGGGGAGGGGGAACCGCGGGTCTAGGGCGCTTGTTTAGGGTCCGCGGCCCCGACCGGCCCCTCGAGGCGCCCGCCGCGTCCAGCCCCCTGTTGCATGCACGCGGCCGGCCAGAGCTGGGATGCCCGCCAAACCGCCCCCTCCTTCCGCGGCGGCTGTTCTCGCGCTCCTCCCGCCGCCCCCCTCTCCCGGCGCGGGGAACGGCACCCCCCTCGCGCGGGACCGACCCCGCCGCGGGAAGTTCAGGCTTTGGGGCGCTAACTGTTGAATTTCTGCCCGCGCGATGCCTGCAGTCCCTGGGGTGTGTCTGTGCGCCGGCCCGTACCTCCCCGGGTTTGCACTGTGGGGTCGGGGGGTGGGTTTCCACGTGTGAAGCGGGATGGAGGGACAGCTGCTGTGTTCTTTCCGACAGTTCGTTTCTCCCCCAGTTTGCCAGGCTCTGACTCCACCCCGAATTCATAACGCTTTCTGATGGGCGTTAAGCTCTGTTCCTGGAGAGAGGGGGTGGCGTGTCCCCGCGTGCCCGTGCCCCAGGAACTGCCCGAGAGTGTTGGCGGCAGAGCCTGGTTGTGCGACTGCAAAAAAGGAAAGTGTGTGCCAGGCTCTAAGTCCGAGCAAAATGTGAAGCCTCGTTTGTCCTCAGTGGTCCCTATTCTATCTTTGCTTCTCTCCTTCCCATATGGTCTCCTCTCCACTTCAGGGCTTGTTCGTATGCGAATCTCCTTTCCCCCGCTTCAGCGGACACCAGTCAACCCTAGATTTTGTCTTCTCTGCCGTTTCAGGCACACGCTATCTCCCTGATTACGGGGGAAGCCTTCTCTGGCTACTCTTCTTAAAATTCCGGTCTTTCCCATCCTACCCACCACAGTTCATATTATCCTGGTCTGCTTTTTTTTCTTTAGCATCTATTATTTAACATACTATCTATTTAGTCTGCGGAGTTAATTGAACACGTTCCCCACCAGAATGTGAGTTTCAGTAGGGCAGAGATTTTTGGGTCATGTTGTTCACGGCTCTGTTACTAGTACCTACAACAGTGCCTGACACATAGCAGGTGTTCAGTAAATTAAAAGAATTAGCCCAGTAAAGCAGCATGCTGATGCTAACGTTATAATGTACAAATGAGGAACAATAGTGCCACTACGGGATTATCTATCCAGTGAACAGTTGTAATGATGAGAATCACAGGTGAAGTTGAGAGGAGGGATGCTCTTGGAGAAGAGGCATTCAGTTTGGTGGCCCTCAATGATAAGAGTACAGCTGACCATGCTCTTGACACCTTGGCACCTGGGTGGACAAAGCATTTTTAGGGCTAACTGGCTGTCTCCTTCAGGTCCTGCGCCTTTGTTCCAAATTATTATGAATTGTAACGAGTGAGGGAACAAGTCGGAGGATATCTCCTTAACCGAATGGAAGAGTCATGGGAATTAACCTAAAAGAGCCAGAATAAAGGGCAAGCTCTTATAAGCTGCTCTGTACAGTCATGATACAACCTTCAGAAAAGCATTTTTCAGAAACTTTGGGTCTTCAGAGGAGATTTTTTTTTTGAATGTCCAAATCCAAGTCTTCTCACTTAAAAAAAATGACGGAGAGAGTGTGACGTAGGGGTTATAATCCATAAATAAAGTAGTGGTTCAGTTCAGAGCCACCCCTCAGGATCCTAGTGCAACATGAACAGCCTCTCACGATGTCTCTGCTAATCCTATTCCAAAACATATTTTTCAAATTCCCTTTTGTTTTTCCACTTCCAGAGTGTAAGTTTATGGCAATCCTTTGTTTTAAGCCTGGGGAAGTGTGCTTTTATAATCTGAGCCAAACTGCTTAATAAAATCTACCTGGGAAAGTTTCTGAAAATGATGTACTTATAGCCATCGCTGTACAAGTTCTGCGGTTCTATGATTACTCTCTTGTCCAGATAGTTAGTGAAATTAAAGGTTAAAAAGGAAAGAAAAGTAAGTTTGTCTTTGAAATTAAAACCAACCAACCAACCAAACACAAATGAAAGATACTTCATTCTTAACCAAGTTTATATTTGTAGGAGATTTTGCTGTGTTATGACTCCAGTCCAAATATCAAGCCGTTTTTTTCTTCAAAAGCAAAGCATTATCAAGGAGTACAAAATCCATTTTTAACGTACCCAGCTGGGTAAGCTTACTTTTTGGTTCTTCAACAAAAGGCTGCAATTTAATCTAGCTCCCTTCAAGACATGTTTTTTTAGTTGAGGTATAATTGATTCCTTCAAAACATTTCAATCACAGTTGGGGAGGTCCAGGTGCTTTCATAGTCTGAGAGTGTTGACAATTTGTTAACTGGATACACGATGTGATCCACTTCAGAAGGCGGGGCCCTGCTGGTCAGGGTTGCACCCAGGATCGCCTTGCTTGGCAATCGGATGTGTACCGTCCAACTTGTCAGGTTTGGGTATTAGGAGTAGATGGTGACCGAAGGCAGGAAGTTGCCCTGGAAGCTCTTACTTAGGCTCAACATGGCCAAAGTATGTCAGCATCAGTAGTTCGTGATAATTCTGAAGTTACAAATGTGCTCACTTGTGTTTTTTCTTAATCGAATTAGGACATCGCTAGTGTTTCACTGACTCTGACAATGAACAATTATAATAACTTGCTAGTTTAAATGTAGCCATTTAAAATTTAACAATTTCATAATTTCAGAGTGTAAATTGTTCTCGGGTTGATGTGGCAATTTGGAGTTCCAGGTGTGGAGTCAACCCTGGGTTTGAATCCCAGCACCAGCATTTAACTATGACCTTGGGCAGCTTAACTTCTTTAGGCCTCAGTTTTTTCTTCTGTGAAAGGAATCAGTATTGTTATTTCTTAAGATGGTTTGAGGAACAAATAAGATACTGCACTTAATGTGGCTAGTTTAGTGCTGCGAGTGTTCAGTAAATATTAACTGTTGTAATGACATGTGTTGTTCTATCTCCCGTATCTGTTTGCAGTCGAGACACCTCTGAATGATGTCTGTGATTCTTCTCAGAATTCTCTTCCCCATATGTGATACTAACACATACCTAGTATTGCTCTGTATCAGCACTTATCCAAGATAAATATAAGGCGAGCCACATAATGTAGTTTAAAATTTTCTAGTAGTCACATTAAAAAGGACAGGTGAAATTAATTTTAACATTTTTAACCCAATTCATGCAAATATTATTTCAACATGTAATAAATGTTAAAAAAGTATTTTATATATTTTTTTCTGTATGAAATCTTCAAAATCTGGTGTGTGTTATGCTTATGGCATGTTCAATTCAGGCTAGCCACAGTTTCTCAACAGCCACTTGATTTGAGGCTACTGTATTGAGACAAAACAGCTCTAGATGATACATGTCTTCCAAATGTACCTCTTATCTGCTAGACCCTTTCCACTCGTGACAACCTCACTGCCACCTTAAACCTAGCACGACTGAAAGAAAGCTACTCACCTTTCAGACTCGCCCCTGTTCCCTCTTGCTGTTAGTAATTCCACCAGCTCTGAAGGCTACTGTGTCGGAAATCTGATTCTTACTCTCTTTTTTCTTTATATTGTTTATTGTCTAATATTCTCATATTTTTACTTGAAGATATCTTTCAATCTCTTCTGACCAGCCCCTTTTCCATTATTGCTTTTTCTACAGGTTTCCTCTTTTGCGGTCTGTTTGTTTTTTTACTTGAAGCTTGTTATTTCATCATCATTTTCACTTAGTAGCTTATTGCTGGGGCTCTGGTCCTCTGGTGTTCAGAGGTCTCACCCCTCCCTTTGCTCCTGCCCGCCCCTCTCCTCTGGGTCACCGGCCTCCACATTCTCTCCATTCTTTCATCAGCTCTTTTTCATGTTAAGTCACAAAAGCTTTCTATTTTATCGCTTATTTCCATGTTGAACACCTTTCCTTTATCAAATGTCCAAAGAAATAACACTTACTTTCACTGATACTCTGCTATTAAGATGACCCACCCAAGGGGTGGGGGATGACCCTCCCTTTACCTGAAAAGAAGCTCAGGTAAATGGAGGAGAAAATTAAACCATAGGAAGGGAAGATGAAGTTATTTTTGAGCTTTATCTACCTTTCAAGAAATATCTACGGACCTGATTAATGAGAGTAACAGCAACCTCCTAAACAGTGATGACACCCTACGTTACTCAGTGCCTTAGAGGAACAGGGTGCTTTCCTCTGTGCCTGGTGAGCAAAGCTACAAAACAGAAGAAAGACACTGGACCAAAAGCAAGAAACCTGGCTTCCTGTCCTGGCTTTATTGTGGACCAGCTCTGTGCCCTTGATCAAGCCACTCTGGGGCACTGTTTACTCATCAGCAAAATGCCTTACTCTCTTTTTCACAAGACTGTTTTGTCAGTATCAAATTCTGGGGCCTTTACACTGGCTATTCCCTCCGGCTGGGTCTTTCTCCTGAGAGAAAGACCCTGTGTGGCTTCTTCCTGCTACGTTTTTAATTAGTCTTACCCTAACCTCTCTACTTAAAACTGGAAACTGCCAGGTTGTGTTCACGCCCTTCTCCTTACGCTGCCCTCTTTTTTTCATAACACTGTGAGCTTACAATTTCCTTGTTTACATAGTGCTCAGAACTTTCTAATAATTTACTTATTACGTTGTGTGATTTGTCGTCCTTCCTACCTCAACGCGAGCTTCACGAGGGCAGATTTTTGTTTGCGTTGCTCAGTGATGTATCTCAGGCACCGAGACTAATCCCTGTGACGGACAGTAAATGCTAAATGATTGTGGATAGAGTGAAGGCCAGATCTGCTGGTTCCTAGGGCGGTGGTCCTTTCTCTTCACGTCCCATTTCCCACATGCCAAGGATGAATTGGGAAATTAACATTTGCTTTGCAGACATATCTACAGCACAGTCCCTTCAAAGAACAATCTCTCTTAATGCATTTAAAGTCATTTATCACAGTTCAGTTTAGGCGTGTTTCAGTAATACAGATGTTTCACCAATGCACATAGCCCAAGTAACCTCTTAGTAAATGGTAATGTGTGTGTATTCCTACAACTATATTTACACTGCACGATCGTTATATTTGTGGAAGGGACCAGGTTAGGTCATTATTTCTAAATAATGAAACGTATGGTTTCGTAAGTTCTTAGTGAAATCAAAATGTGTATGCATTTCTATTTTGTAGAAATGTGTATGCATTTCTATTTGCATTTCATAATTTGTAGGCTGGGCCAGGTTATATTGTTTTTACATAATGAAATCTATAATTGTAGCATTAAGTTCTTACTGAAATTAAAAATGAATATTTCTTTTAATAGTAATATAAACAAAGCTATGATTCATGAATTTACTGAATAATTATTTTTACTTTACATATGTTGCATTCTTTGGCTTTGAGTTATCACTTCAGTACAAGGATAGTAGTATTTTATATTAATCAATAAAATGTTTTTTAATGCATTTTTACACACATTATCTCTTGAAGCCTCACAAAAGACTTGGGAGAGACAAGTCCTGTATCACTATACCAGTTCACAGGTGAGAAAATTGAGTTTCAGAGAAGATAAATGATTTTACCCAAGGTCACATACTAGAGGTAACAAAACCAGGCATAAACCTCTGACTCCAAAAATATCACCTCTTCTGCTAATCCAGATAGCCTTATCCTAGAACCAGTGCAAATGTGTCTTCTCGTACAAATATGATGAAAGAAGAGCACTTTCTCATTCCTGTAGATAAGAATGGAAAAATCAGAATGATTTCCCCATGTAATTTCTTTCTCATGAATTATAAGAATAGGGGTAGAGGTATATATACACACAGATACATTTAAAAGTATTAAATGTATATAAAACCTAAAGATCTGTTTCATATACATGGAAAATGGAGCATATGAGGGAAAGTGTTATTTTTTTTAGATATTTATTTGGTTGTGCCGGGTCTTACTTGCAGTACGAGAGCTCCTTAGTCGTGGCATGCAAACACTTAGATGCAGCCTGCGTGTGGGATCTAGTTCCCTGACCAGGGATGGAACCCGGACCCCGTGCATTGGGAGTGCGGAGTCTTATTAACCCTAACCACTGCGCCACCAGGGAAGTCCCAGGAAAGTGTTATTTTAAATGGTGGTGATATGAACAACATATGTACATATCAAACTTTACCAGTATAATGAGTAGGGGAACACCCATATAGTAGACAATTAAGTAATTTACAAAGGAAGTAAAGTTAAAGTAGTCTGTTTTTGAGTAGAATGACTGCAGTATTAAGACATTGATCAGAGAGACCAGTGTTAGCTTTGCACATAAATTTTTGTTTCATAATGAGAGTTCATCATTTGGGTTTATTTCCAATACTTTAAAATTTTAAAGTATTGATTTTTCTGTAAGGCTAAGTAGAATTTGGTTTACTAGAAACTTTGAGTTTAACAGCTACTATGGCAACTTGGGAGACGCTTAAATTTTTTTTTTTTTTTGGAAGGGTCAAAAAGTTTATTGACCATTACACTGAACAGTTGGATTAAAAATTAACTCAAGCCTTTAAAGAAGAAATCGGAAGGTATCCATAATGCAAAAATCAATTAGGCCATTTTCAGTTTCCTGAGGGATCAGACCTGATCAGCTGACTTTCTTCTTGGCCTCTGGGAGGTCTCTGCAGAGTTCTCCAAGGCACAGTGGGAAGAAAGGATGGCTATTCTTTGACCTCTGCTCCCATGCCAGAGGCTTTCCTTAAATTCTTACAGGGAAGACTCATTCTCTTGGAGCCAGCAGCTTCCTTGATTTTTGGAAATGCAGATTTCATGACTGTTTTTTTTGGTTTGTTTTTGTTTTCGTTTTGCGTAATGCGGGCCTCTCACTGTTGTGGCCTCTCCCGTTGTGGAGCACAGGCTCCAGACGCGCAGGCTCAGCGGCCATGGCTCACGGCCCCAGGCATGTAGGATCTTCCCGGACCGGGGCGCGAACCCGTGTCCTCTGCATTGGCAGGCGGACTCTCAACCACTGCGCCACCAGGGAAGCCCTTCATGACTGTTTTAATGTCAGTGGTGAAGTTATGCCTAAGAGGAAGGGTGTTTTGGGTTGTCAGAAAAATATTCAGTTGTCAGAAATGCACTTGGAGGCTCTTTCACATCCCTTTTCTCCATAGGCTGGGGAGTTGTTAGTTCTTTGTATTTTTAAGGAAAGCATTACCTTTCCTTTGGCCTCTTATCTATTCAGATTCCTAAAAAGAAAAGGCACGTGTCACAAGTTGTTTGGGATTTACTACCTGAAGTCTGTTACAAACTCAAAGCACACTAGCTTCACTGTTGTGTAAGCCGTGTTTCTTCACTCAACAATAATGTGATTATTACATTGACCCCTTAAAGGTCCTGCTGCTACTACTAAGATGCTGCCGTGTTTTCTTTTTTTTTTTGTAAATTAGGTTTACTATACCATAAATCTTTTTCTTTTTACAATTTAAAAAGTAAGTGGAAACGTCCCTGTTGTAACAGATTTCTGAAAAGAACATTAATCTTTTTTTTTTGGGGGGGGATATAGAATTACAAAAGCGTGACATGAATGCAACTTTTCACAAATGCAGAACTTATAAAACAGGGTGCATGATGTTTTTCTCTGTGTCGTGGGGTTTTTAGAGGAAAGGTTTCTGAGGAGCAGAGTAGTGGTTGGAGGGTGGACCCGGAGAGGAGGGTTGGTTAGAATCAATTTAGGAGCTGGAAGGGATGGAGGATGATAAAGATTTCCTAGTTCAAATCTGTCCTCAACCCATGAAGGGACTGACTTGAAGAAAGTAGGGTGCACTGGGGTGGGGAATGGAGGGTAGGCTCCTGCCCCTGACCCCACCCTGAGGGGAGGAAGCACAGTCACAAATGTTCCCATTTTAGAAGTAAGAAAACTGAGGCAGGGACTTGTCCAAGGTCACACAGCTGAGAAGTGGCCAACTAATCTGAGTTCACACAACTGCTTGTTGGTAGAACTTCAGTCATTTCCTTTTCTTGGGAAAAATGAGCTATTTCCTTTGGAATCTGGGTTCCCATTCCTCTCTCTGTCACTCATAGTAGTATATTTATTAAACGTGGTGATAACATCTTGCATTTGTGAGGTGCTTATGATTTTCAAAACACTTTGGTATCAGTGATCACCTTCAATCTCATAGCCACTTCTCAGAGTAGAGGTGACAGGGGGATGGAAACCTCAGAAACCCTGCAACAGAAGCAGTGCCAGGAGTTACAGTTGAACCAGGGGCCCATAATAGCTCATCAAACTACACCTGCGCACAGAATTTTCCAGAACAGACTGCCTTGTCCCCAGCTCTGGCAGAAGAGTCAGACCTCAGGCAGCCATATTTCATACCATGTGACCTCCCTCCCTCACCCCTGATTTGTCTAAGGATGGACACTGGATCCCAGGGCAACCAGCCACAGGCAGGCCTGTAGCCGATCACAGCAGGTAAAGTGCTGCCTGAGGGGGAGTGCTCATGAGTTGGGCTCATGAGTTGGGCCTGAGGGGGAGTGCTCATGAGTTGGGCCACAAGATCCTGAAGAACGCTAACCTTGTCGGTGTTTGCTTTATATAAGATAGAACAGGTGTCTGTAATAGTCTTAAGTCCTTGGTGTAAACTGTGGAATTGATAGTTTACATTAATTCTTTTTTTGAAGGAAAGAGAAATGTTCTCTACGTTAAGTACCATGTTGTTTAAAAATCGATACCAAGGGGACATGGAAATTCATTGCCTTAGTAAACTTTTGATTAAGTATACCCATTTGTTCCTTCCTTCAGCCACATGATCAGTAACAGGCAGTGTGCTCGGCACTGTCAACCTAAATAGAAAAGACAGTTACTGCTTCAAGAAGTCAGCAGTGTGGGGGGAGAACCTTGTGTCCTCTAGTGTGAGCATATGAACAAGTCAGTAGCTGAGGTTTCGAGTCACTCAGGCCAGTAAATGTGCTTTATGCTTGTTACATTTTATCCATTAAGAAGATTTAGTATAATAAGGTGACTAGTTGTGTTATTTTTTTTTTTTTAATTTATTTATTTATTTTTGGCTGTGTTGGGTCTTCGTTTCTGTGCGAGGGCTTTCTCCAGTTGCGGCGAGTGAAGGCCACTCTTCATCACGGTGCGCGGGCCGCTCACTGTCACGGCCTCTCCCGTTGTGGAGCACAGGCTCCAGACGCGCAGGCTCAGTAGTTGTGGCTCACGGGCTTAGTTGCTCCGCGGCATGTGGGATCTTCCCAGACCAGGGCTCAAACCCATGTCCCCTGCATTGGCAGGCAGATTCTTAACCACTGCGCCACCAGGGAAGCCCTAGTTGTGTTATTACTTAAAAAAAAAAATCTAAACCCTGCAGCATGGGTAGCTTTTGCCTCTTTATCAGGCCAAGAATGTGGTCAAGACCAGGAGGTGACTGGTCATTGAAGAGGCAAAATCGTCAGGATTGATAAAACTGAGATCGAGATTGAGTCTGTGACACCAGAGTACTCAGAGGACGAGGCAATTCCGTGAGAGGAGAAAACATCAAACCAGCTGTCTGAGAGCGAGGGTGGGTAGAAGGAGCATGAACTTAGGAATCAGACGTGTATTTAAATGTACATTCCCAGACTCAGTGAAGCCACATGTACTGACTCAGAATCTGAGTGAGGGGCTTTGGAATCTGTATGCCAGGAATCGGGTGCACACGAATTTGGAATCTAGTGCTCTAGAGGCTCAAAGGAATAAGTGTCCACTTTCTAGCAAAAATGTTTAGTGTATGATCATGAAGGAGTTGGGATCAATGCTGGATCTTGAACAGGTTGGATTTTGACGTGTAGGAAAAAAGAGAAAGGTAGAATGGAGCAGAACATTCCATTTAGGGAAATACGTTGGTAAGGAACCAGAAAGCAATAACATTTGAGAAGAAGCTGTACTATGAGCAGCTTATGGACAAGGCCACGTCTGCAGAGGCTAGCACAGAATAAAGAGGTGCTCAGTAAAGAGCTGAGTTTGAAGCTTAGGGACAAATGAGATTATGGGATGGGACAGATCAAGTCAGATTTTGAAGAGTCTTGAATCTGAGGCTGGGAAGTTTCTTCTAGATTTTGTAAACCAGGTTTTGAAATGGAGAGTCAAATGATGAAAGCATTATTTAGGAAGATTTAATCTGGTTTCCATAATACCTGGGACTGGGAGAGCCTGGATAAGGAGGTTATAAAGGGGCTGACTAATATGTTAATTCTCTTATTTTCATGTTGTCAACTTTTGAAAACTTATCTCTGGGTTTTCACCACATGTTCCTGGGTTCAATTTATCTCATCTATAAAATATGTATAATAACACATGGTGAAGATTGGGTCAAATAAGATAATATATAAAGCCCCTCATGATATAGAAGCTAGCTGAGAGTAGATGCTCAAAACTGGTGGCTGTTACCCATAGAAACTTAATCATATTATCTTTACAAACCTAACTTTTCTCTCTATGCCTGGAACAGAGATCTTGAAAAATCTAACTTGATTAATCTACATATATTTACATTAAAAGGTTTTTCATATTCCTGATATTTTAGGGGGTTTGTTTGTTTTTGCGGTACACGGACCTCTCACTGTTGTGGCCTCTCCCGTTGCAGAGCACAGGCTCCGGACGCGCAGGCTCAGTGGCCATGGCTCACGGGCCCAGCAGCTCTGCGGCATGTGGAATCTTCCCGGACCGGGGCACGAACCCCTGTCCCCTGCATCGGCAGGCAGACTCTCAACCACTGCACCACCAGGGAAGCCCCTGAGATTTTAGTTTTAACATTCAGGACTTTTTCTGGAGAGAATGAAAACGTGATAAAAACTTAATTCTCTGATTTTTGGGTCCTTTTCTTTAGGCTGCATGAGTTCTGTTAATTAATGAAAAATGAAAAGCTAAACTGTGTGCTCGTTTCAGAACAGTTTTTCTTTTTAAAAAGTTCTCACCTATAGATGCAATCACAAAACTGTATTTTGAAAACTGTTTCATGGATTTGAATCACAACTTTAGAAAATCCTAAGAGCTGCACGTAATCAGATTAAACTTTAGCTGTTTGCCCAACCACCCACATCAAATTGCCTATGTCTTGAGCTGCTTAATTGTGCTTAATCGAATGCTTTAACCCCTAAAAATGTACAAGGAAACAGATCTTCCAGGCTCTGCCTTTGCCACTGGATCGTCATTACTTCAGGTACTAAAACCCTAAAAATAGCAGATTTTTGGATTTGTATGTTGTATTGGAAATAATGAGGAAAGAGAATATATATGTACACAGCTTCTTTTCCTGCTTTTTCCCTGTCAGTTTGGCAGTAGTGGAAATTGATTAGGAATTTAAGCGTTACGTGTAAAAGCGGAATAGGTGGACAATATGGGGCTTACTTTTCATGACCTAGGAGAAGACAGTGTTAGAAGAGGCAAAGATTAGGTGGGAAAAGTGGAAGACTTGTTAGACGTGTTGCGGGCAGTGAATAGACCCGCCTGGCTGGTGTGAAGCTGTTGCTAAGAGGACTGGCCCAGGCAAGGGTGGAGGAGGGCTTTGAACCAAATGGAATGAAGTCCCTGGGTTTCTGGTCAAAGTCCATGATGCCCTCCAACATAAAGCCCCTTCCTCCCTGGTAGAGTTATTTTGTATGGCTTGATTCCCTATCAGTTCATTTTCCCCCCAAAATAGGATAATTACACCTTCAATTTGTGAGCAACTTTAGAAGAACTTTCCACGGGGTCCCTCATGGTAATGATGATTATACCATATGTTTGTATAATGCTTTTCAATTTATAGAACACTTTCACAGCATCTCAGTTGTATTTTTTTTTTTTTTTTTTTGCGGTACGCGGGCCTCTCACTGTTGTGGCCTCTCCCGTTGCGGAGCACAGGCTCCGGACGCGCAGGCCCAGTGGCCATGGCTCACGGGTCCAGCCGCTCCGCGGCATGTGGGATCTTCCCGGACCGGGGCACAAACCCTTGTTCCCTGCATTGGCAGGCTGACTCTCAACCACTGCGCCTCCAGGGAAGCCCAGTTGTATGTTTTTTAGTTAATTACTTAGTTCATTATCTATCTCCCCCACTGCAGTATAAGGCCTGTAAGGGCAAGAACTTGGTGTGTCTTGTTTACCACTGCAATTTCCACACTAGAATGGTGCCAGCGTGTAATAGACACCCAAAGAATACTTGTTGGATAAATGGACAGATGTGTAAATTAAGAAGAAACAGAGGGCTTCCCTGGTGGCGCAGTGGTTAAGAATCTGCCTGCCAAATGCAAGGGACATGGGTTCGAGCCCTGGCCCGGGAAGATCCCACATGCCGCGGAGCAACAAAGCCCATGCACCACAACTACTGAGCCTGAGCTCTAGAGCCTGTGAGCCACAACTACTGAGCCCACGTGGCACAACTACTGAAGCCTGTGCACCTAGAGCCCGTGCTCCGCAACAAGAGAAGCCATGGCAATGAGAAGCTCGCGCACCGCAACGAAGAGTAGCCCCCGCTCGCCGCAACTAAAAGAAAGCCCATGCGCAGCAGCAAAGACCCAACACAGCCAAAAATAAATTAATTAATTTAAAAAAAAAAAAGAAGAAACGGAGACTCAGATTGTTCAGAGTCCTATAGCTAGTAAATGGTGGATTGGGGATTCAAACCCACTTTATACCTGTGTCTCATATTTTCTCCCCCACTGCTTGTTTCATTATAGTAATTGACTTTCCTGATACCCATGTTAATTTCAGCAAGACTGAGAAAACAAACCATAAAAAGTGACAGGTTTGACTGTATCAAAATGTTAAATTTTGAGATGACAGAAGACACCATAGGCAGAGATTAAAAAAACAAGCAGCAGACTAGAAGGTATTTGCCATCTATATAACAATATAGATTGTTATATATACAAATGACTTTTTATAAGTCAATAAGCAGACAAGCAACCATTAGAAACATGGATAAAGGTTATTAAATGGCAGCTCACTGCAGAGGAAACCTCAGTCAATAAACATTGAGAGACATGCACAACCTCAGTAGTAATAAGGAAATGCAAGTTAAAACCATGCTACATCCATGAACTTGGCAAAAACTTAAAATGCTCACAGTAGCAAGTCCTATAACTTTTCTTAGAGCGATATGGTAGCTTTTACTAAAATTATAAATGTTAATAAGCAACATAGCAATTCCACAACTAGATTTATTCCCAGAGAAATTCTCAGTTATTAACACAAGGAAATTTGTGTAAAGCATCATTGTTTGTAAAAGCAGAAAACTGGAAACAACCTAAAATATCCATTAGTAAAGAAATGGATAAATAACACTATAGAATATGTGATGGGATACTATACAGCAGTTACAGTGAATGAGCTAGATCTTCATGTATCAACATGAATAGATCAGGCTGCCGAAATCACGTATGATATAATTTATATACATCCTTAAAGTCGTATTGTTACATTTTTGTTTGAATATCTGTATATAAATGTATAAAAACATGAACAAGAAGGCTTGACCTCAAATTTATTGCAGTAGTTATATCTGAGGAAGGAACAAGGGACACAGGATTAGAGAGAGATACAAGGGAAGGACAGCTTTAGCAATTATATTTTATTTCTCAGCACCTGCTAGGTATATTCAGTAAATATTTATCAAATTAATTTTAAAAGATTTGAAACAAATGATAGTTTTAACATGTGATATATTTATTTTACTATTCTTTACATTTTTATGCTTTTATATTTTTTCCTAAGTTAAAAGTGGATTTGGATTTGGGATCTGTGTTAGAGATCTGGTGTGAATAGCACATGTGGGACAGATTAGCCACAAGGCAGCAGGACGGGCTGTTGTTTTCTTAGACCCTAGTCCGTCCTTCTTGGCTGACTGACCCAACTCTGAAAGACCATTCAAGGTCAGGCTCGGCAGCCATGCACTTTTAGAGAACTAAAGGACAAATTGTAGAAGGGCATGTTTGCCATTCTCAGTGTTAATTAAAGGAATAAGTATATCTTCCCATGTGTGAAAGAGAGGAATAGCCAAATACAACACTAGCAACTGGTCACATTTATTGAGTTCTTGATAGTAAGACAGAGTTCCAGGAACTCTGTTATAGGAAGCTTTCCTGTATTTCCTCATCCTCACAGCAGACCTGGGAGTTGGTGCTGTCACTTCCTTTTTGCAGATAGGGAAACTGAGACAGTCTGGGGAAAGAAGCGTAAAGAGAGCATTTTTACTCAAATTATACACTGTACTTGTGTGTCCTAATAGGAAGGCAGTTGTGGAGGGCTTTGAACCACATAGCATCCTTTCACTTTCCCTTCTCTAACAGCTGACTTACCCAGTGTTGTCTTTGAGAGTATTTATCTTGAATATCCCTCGGGTCTTTTTCCAGTGTTAGAACTCAAACTGGAGTTTTGTTACTCTCCTTTTTACACTACTGCACTTTTTCTAACTTTTAAAAAAGATATTAAGAAATTTTTGTAAAGACATCACTGTTTAGACAAGCCCTAATTAAAGAAGGTACATTTCTCCTATGTGATGTCACTCCCTCTAGATTATCCAAGGGTGATGGCAGTAGGAGACAGAAGGATGTGACAGTGTGCAGCTCAATTGGGATCTGAAAGTGCAGGACAATGAATGAATGTCTGTTAAGCGTCTACTTAGTGTACAGGCCCATCCCAGATGCTTTTACAAATATGAAGTCATCTAAGCTTCACTGTGAAGTTAGAATGACTTTTCTCATTTTATAAATAACGAAGATGATACTCAGACAATATTTTGCCCAAGGTTATGCAGCTACTTAGTGTCAGAACCAAGACTAGACTTGTAAGACTCCCATTCTTTGCAAGGAACCACCCTGACTGCCATGCTACCTCTTGTAACCCTAACCCCACACACACCAGACCCAGGATTGGCTACAAATGATCACAGCGTGAGTGAGTGGCAAGAAGACACAGCATTCCTCTAAACAGTGGTGGGTCATCGCCCACTAGCTCTAGTTAGGCAAGTTTCTGTACTTCTCTAAGCCTCACTTTCCTGATCTGTCAAGGGAGGTGAAAAAACCTATCTTACAGACTAGCTGAGAGAATTAAGATAATAATATGCAATATGCCCAATAAATACAATGGCTGATACCTAATAAACACATTCTATTTTCATTTATTAGTACTATTATTATCACCTATAATTTCTATAATGAAGAAATAAGTGACATTGGGGGTAATTCTGAAATTAGGAATTCCTTGACATATTGTTTTAAAATGAAAAAAAAAATTGAAAGCATGCTTCATGACAGCTGTAGGTAACTAATGAAGGAGTGTGTAATGCCTTTCTTTATGAACCAATCAGTAAGTAAAAAAAGAAAGGAAAAGAGAGCCTACAACCATTATTACAACTTGTAGGCATTCTCTGCTGGTGGAAATAGTTACTCTGGACTGAAGCCCTCCAGTCACAGATCAGCCTGTTTGTCCCTACCTACTTCTAGCCAAGAATAAAATCTCTTCATAAAAGGTGGCCGACCTGAAGAGTCAGATAAGCAACTGCTTGATTTAACTTTATATTGATCAGGGCAGCCACAACAAGGGAGGCATACAGTGTTCTAGGACAAGGACCTGTTTTACATCTATTATGGAGTTTAAATGCCACATCCAAATTTAAAGCAGAACCAAATCCCCAAAGAGAAAAAGACATGCTATCAACAAAGCAACTTATACATTGCCATAAAGAAGCTCTATAAGCTATCATTTGGTTGATAGAGAAGAGAAATCTATGTGTCTGTAGATTCCCCGCAACAAAAGTGCACATTAGGCCCATTTGGAGGAATGGTATTGGAGACACTTCTAAACTAGGCACAGGCAGAAGGAATCGGTTGTATCAATGGAAATATGGCTTTTTTCACAGTAAGAGGTAATAAGTTCTACCACGTTCTGACATTGTTCACATCTGAAGGCTCTGTTGTTGCTTTTTTTAAATATTGACTAACTGGAATAAATGCAGAAGAGAATGCTGAAGAGGGTGAGGGTCTAGAGTGCATGTCACATTTGTGGACACGTGTGTAATGGTATATATTCAATTAACACTTGTGAAAGGAGGAAGGAAGGGAAGCAGGAAAGGCCAGATGACAAAGTTGGGGAGGGGGAGGAGTTGAATTTACTGAGGCTGTTTAGGAAAAGTGAAGGCTTGGTGTGAAATGTCAAATATCTAAAGGGCTCTCAGGACTTCGCTGATGGCAGAGTGGTTAAGAATCCGCCTGCCAATGCAGGGGACCCCGGTTCCACCCCTGGTCCGGGAAGAGCCCACATGCCGCAGAGCAACTAAGCCCATGCGCCACAACTGCTGAGCCTCTGCGCTCCACAACTACTGAGCCCATGCACCTAGAGCCCGTGCTCCACAACAGGAGAAGCCACCGCAATGAAAAGCCCGTGCACTGCAACGAAGAGTAGCCCCTGCTCGCCCCAACTAGAGAAAGCCTGCACACAGCAATGAAGACCCAACGCAGCCAAAAATAAATAAATTTATTTTTTTAAATGTTAATTTCTATAAAAGGCTCTCATGCAAAAAAAAAAAAATGGTACTACTTGTATGTGATTTTAGAGGAAAGAACTAGGATTGGTGGGTAACCATTGAATGGAGAAAGATTTTTAGCCCCAAATAAGGAATGGTTTCCTAAAAATGAGAAACATTTAAAAATTAGACTGTGCTACCTTGCAAATAGTGAGAAGTCTTTCTCTAGAGTTTTTCCAGTAAGGTGTGTGGATTTCTATCAGAATTATTGTGGAAAGTAATTATTTCCAGCTTTGGGTGTGAAGCTGAATTAGATGTCTATGACTCTCTGATATTATGAGAGCCGATAAACTGCTCCTTGATTCATCTGAGGTTTAAAAAATCATTGTGTTTCCTTTCTATGTTTCTGTTCATAAAGTCTGGACCATGCAGAGCTGATTCTTAGGCCTTTATAGTGCTATGTGGTAGGAAAGGAATCCTTATAAAGAAACGTGTTAATCTTTAATACGTTTTTAAAGTTATTTTTCATAAAACATAGAAGGCTAAGCTTAAGAAATGGAGAAGTACTTACATCAAAACTTTTCAAATATTTTCAAATATTATTTAACCTAAAGATATTGCATCTCTGTATAAGGCAAGATGGTTACTCTGTAGAGTCAGATAGTTACTCTGTTAGATATAATACTACTAATATTCCATATAGTTATGTTAAAGTTCATATGAAGAAATCAGGTTACAGTTTATGAACTGGCAGTAAATCCTGTTATTTCTGGGTTGAGTGTAGCCAAAGACAAAATTTCGTATCATTAATCCAGTGATCATATTGGACTTACTGCAAAGGTATACTTACTTTACTGATTCTAAAATGTAATTGGACATTTTAGGCTTATCCATGTTCCATGACTCCTTGTCTTATAAAATCTTTGTTTCCAGGTGAATGATACTCAACAGCAGCTAATTCAGTCATCATAAGAAGGGATTTTTTTTTCCTGTGTTATGTAAATGAGGTTCAAGGCCACAATACCTGTTGGTGCCAGAGTCAAAGCAAGAACCTGGGTCTCTTAATTCGTATTTGGTGTTTTCTGCCTCATTATGACAATTACTGACTTTATAGTGAAGCAATAATGTTTACTACGTGAGTAAATGTATGGGCATCTCCTTTAGGAGATTCCATGGAATTGGGAAAGCCCATTTTTGTTAAATAGGACCTTTAATTAATACATATATAACATTGGGTTCATCCTACATTCTGGCATCCTGCTAAGTGCATGCAAGTTACCCATATGGGTTTAACATGAATATGTTTTATTCTAAAAGATTTTATCCTAAGCTAAAATAACCGTTGCTGTCATGGAGTTAAATAGCTTTCTCTGTGAACATATTTAGGTGACTCCTCTATTAGGAAATTGTAGAGATTGAAGGAATAGCAAACTAGAATGAACAATTAGGTGAAAATCAGACTACTCCTCGCTTGAGTCCTTCAAAGGGAGGAGAGAAAGTGGCGAATGAGTGTGTGTGTGTTGTAAGGTTTTCCCTTCGATTGTTACCAGCTGCTACTTCATGATAGTGTCTTGGTGGACTTGGGTTCTGTAGCAGTGAGACAGTGGACACGAAGAAAATAAACGGCTTCCGTTTCCCCGCCGTTTCTAGTTTGTCTGGTGAAACCAAGGAGGCTCGTTATTTAAGAATCAGCTTCTTGGACTTCCCTGGTGGTCCAGTGGTACAACTCCACGCTCCCAATGCAGGGGGCTGGGGTTCGATCCCTGGTCAGGGGACTAGATCCCACATTCATGCCACAACTAAGACCCGGCACAGCCAAAATAAATAAATAAATAAATAAATATTTTTTTTAAAAAATCAGCTTCTTGGTGGCTGTCCCAGTGATCTGTAATTAAACACTTAACCCAAGTCCAGGATTAATGTCGAAGAGTTGGCTGGTCCCTCCAGTCACAGCTGAGAAGGATCACAAAAGATTTCCTACCACGCGCTGCCCAGCCGAGCCGGCATCATCCGACCTTTATGCCTGCTTGCTACTGGCTACATTTTCAGTCCTTGGGCTTTTTAAAAGTACCCAAGTTAGTTGGCCAGACTTTCTTTTTTAAAAAAAACAAACAAAACTCATAGTCTCACATCTCCTTCTTTAACTTTCCTAATTTATGTAATTCCAACACACATTTTCACACAATCAGACCTAACGGTCTCTAGAGACTAACTTGGGCCACAACTTGAGAAACAACTAGAACTGCTAATCAAGTGAGGTCACTAGTGAAGTGCAAGTGCTCACATAATCTTCCTGAAAACAGCGTTGCATCAAATACCTTCCTAAATAAAACTCCGGAATGTTTCTAACCCACCCCTTCCACTGCCTAGAGGTACTACCCATTCGTGTTACTGAATTTATCTTTTCTCTTCTAGAGACTGGGAGGGAAAAACACTGTAAACCTTCTATAGCTGCATTAGCTGTAGTAGTTAACATTCTCTATAATGATACAAGCCTAAAAAGCTGTATTTTAAAAGAAAAATCAAATAACCTTTGAGTGCTGAAAGGCAAAAACTAGGTGAAGACTTCTGCCAAGGAAATATTTTTAAAATCATAAGATCATGAAGATAACAATTAGTGTGCTTTGTGTGTGTTGCTTTATTTTGTAGAAGTCAACTAGTTTCTACTAGACAAAGGAATAGATTGATGCACACACTTTTAAAAGAAAATTTGGTAACATTCTCATTATTCATATGACTTAAATGGTTGTGCTTCTTTGACTCATTTTCATTTTTATGATACATTTATAATTGTTTCAAATAGGCATTTATTCACTTTAAAACATTTCTTCTACCCTATTAAAAGTTACACTGCAGATAAGCATTCAAAAGACCTTGCTTGCGTGAAGTTAAACTAAAAAATTGTTGAATGAAAATGAGTGAAGTAACCCAACTTACCAAACTATTCAGTGTTAATATGAAACGCTGCAAATTTCACTTTCACTGATTTCAGTCCCATCTGTCCAGTTCATTCGCAAATTACCCATTGGACCGACATACTTCAGACATTGGCACCATATATGAAGCTAAAAATATATTAATTTAGTTATATAATAAAGTAAATATGTTTTATGTTTATCTCCAGTAGTAGCTTCAAAATTCTTATATAGGCAAAGAATGGGATGGGATGGCTGTCTGGTTGGAAGCAGAGATGGAGGGTAGGGACCTCGGGGGAGGGCTTGAAGCATCTGTCATTTAGAAAATTGAGAAAACACGCTACGTAATGCTCTCTATTCTCTGTCGAGTAGAAATGATTCATCAGTAAGATTAAGAATAGTAATATATCATAAAAGTGCTCATCTAGCAGTATTCAAAACAGTAGCTCAGGAAGAACCAGGTGAGAAGATGTGTGATGCAATGCTAATTTTCAAAAAATGGGGGTCAGAGGCTTAGATTTACATAATTTTCTTTATTTTGACACAGTATCTTGGCAAAAGCAATGGGCTTTGCCACGCATGGGGTATAATTGTAACAAATCATTTTGTCTTCTGCTTTATATCACCTGTCAAATAGCTAAAACTTATATCACCTGTCAAATAGCTAAAACTTGTCACAGCTCTCTTTTTTCCACACCCCCCCCATAGAGTTGTCTGTCTTTATCATCAGCCCAGTGTTTTGGGAGACCGTGTTGGGCTGATGACTGACTGTTGATTAATTAATTGAGGTGAGACCCCAGAAGGTGCTCAAAATAACATGAGATATCTAAAATTATTCGTAAAACTCCCTAACCAGCATAGACGTCAGGTAGCCATTAAAAAGGCCTTTTTTTTTTTTTCCACACAGCGCTCAGGCTGCATTTTGCCTTTCTGTGACTTGTTTTCCTCTTAGAGCCTGCTAATGATGCTCAGTTTGATTTGACATCTGGATTAAAATGTTAAGGAAAAGGTAATGATTTTCCTTTACTTCTTAGAAAAGGCTTTATACAGTGAAGTGTGGAGCAACTAACTGTCACGATAATATACTTCAAACAAAAAAGGATGTGATAAGGATTTCATTCAGCAGGGAAAGA
>NW_006793488.1:4980172-4982407 GCF_000442215.2 Lipotes vexillifer | reverse complement strand
AAAGAGTCTGGATGGCTCAGTAACTCCCAGTATCGGCTGGTTCCATAGCTTGAAAGAAGGAAAATATAACACAGTCTATCCATGTGACTCAGATTGTCTCTTAGTATTAGCAGTAAAAGAACACATCTTTTGACATTACCATGAATATCCTGAAATACTGTGGATATTTTTAGAACATATAGAAATAGATTAGAATATAGGTATATAAATAGGTAGGTATGATTATTGCTTAAAAATTAGAAATAAAATCTGGCCCATGTCTTTTCCAAGAAACCATTAAAAGCTTTCCTTTGTTTTCACATTCAAAAGGATAGCACTTGTACATGCAGAATAGCCAACCTGCTTCCCCTCTGGTCAGTACTTGATAACCAGAGCACATACAAACAAAATCTCCTTTCATTGCTGCTGTTAATTGTGAAAGAGCTTTATTCTTCCCCATGTCCCCAAATTCAGAAGCTGGTACAGTTCCAAGGTGTCCTGAATACAACTATCTGGCCTGGGGTTAAATCTCCAAGGAGTTTGGTATTCACTCACAACTTCACGGGGACATAGAAGTTGTAATAATCACTACAAATACTTTGCGTCGCAACCGTAGCAGCTTTTTTGGTTCCTCACATATCCAGTATTGAACCACCAAATGACTTTATTTTCTGATTGTGAAATTGCCTCTTTGTTTTTCTGTATAGCAGATTTCATTTCATTCACTTGAAATTAAGGCAAGTTATTTAATATCTTTTAATGAGGCCAGAATATTATAAAAGAAATAATGTGTTTGGATTTTATGTCCATTTTCTTGGAGAGAAGGCCATAACTTGCAAAATGACTGCCAGCAGGGTAACTAATATAATTATATTTATTATTAAAAATTTGTATTTGTTTAGTCAGATTTCAGTTTCCTTAAACTTGGTGAACTTCTGTGTAACCAACAAATTAATTCACAAATTAAGCTTTGTGAATTTATTTTTAAAGTGTTGAAAATCTATTTTCGTGACTTAACAAATCCGATATACTTACGTCATGTCTTTGTTAACCAGGGACTGTTCTGCGCTCGCGAGATACATCTCTGAGCGGTAGCTCACAGTACTTTGTGTTTACACACTTATGTCTCACCAGTTCTTTCCCCAACTCCCCGCAGTTCCCCGCACTTCGTCTGCCCTCGCCATACGCCCATAACCAAGTGTTGTTTTCTGTCTCTTCTTTTCTGTTCCTTTGGAAGAGATCACAAAGCGTTCCTCTCTTGCAACCCCAGTACTGTATGTAGATTTAAGTACATCCTGTACCGTTTTCATCACTGCATTCTCTCTCCCTGGGTCCCACAGGGAACTGAGTCATGAAGAGTCCCAAGTAACAGACTCTTTACTCAGTATTACTTCTCATGTCCAGAGCTTTGTTACTGAGATGCCTTGTCTATCTGACCACTCCCCGATGCACCTCATAGGGGTGAGTGCCCTCCCACGATATGCTGCCCAGGCTCTTGTGCAAAGAGGACTGACTGCCCCACCAGTCTGCAGAGAGTTCTGAGCCAAGAGGTGAGCCGGCAGCACCGCCTTACAGTGTATCAACATAGCAGGTGACTAAACACATGTACGCCCTAGAGATACTAGAAGACTATTTAAAATACATTACAGGCAGACCTCAATCTATTGTACTTCACAGATCCTGCATTTTTACTTACTGAGGGTTTGTAGCAACGCTGCATTGAGCAAGTCTATCCGCACCATTTTTTCCAACAGTATTTGCTCATTTCGTGTCTCTGTGTCACATTTTGGCAATTCTCACAATATTTCAGACTTTTTCATTATTCATTATGGTGATGTGTGATCAGTGATATTTGATATTACTACTATGACTTTATGAAGGCTCAGATGATGGTTAGCATTTTTTACCATAAAGTATTTTATAATTGAGGAATATACATTATTTAGTCATAATGCTGTTGCATACTTAATATACTACAGTATAGCATAAACAACTTTTTTTTTTTTTTTTGCGGTACGCGGGCCTCTCACTGCTGTGGCCTCTCCCGTTCCGGAGCACAGGCTCCGGACACGCAGGCTCAACGGCCATGGCTCACGGGCCCAGCAGCTCCATGGCATGTAGGATCTTCCCGGACTGGGGCACAAACCCGTGTCCCCTGCATCAGCAGGTGGACTTTCAACCACTACGCCACCAGGGAGGCCTCAGCATAAACAACTTTTTTTTTTTTTTTTGCGGTACGCGGGCCTCTCACTGCTG
>NW_006793488.1:4977913-4980064 GCF_000442215.2 Lipotes vexillifer | reverse complement strand
AACCCGCATCCCCTGCATCGGCAGGCGGACTCTCAACCACTGCGCCACCAGGGAAGCCCCATAAACAACTTTTATGTGCACTGGGGAACCAAAAAATTCACATGACTTGCTTTGTTGTGATACTCCCTTTATTGCGGTGGTCTGGAGCCGAACCCATAGTGTCTCCAAGGTATGCCTGCATTGAAATTAGTAATTTTTAAACATTGGTATTTATCTCTTAAAAATCTAGAACGAAGAAGATATTTAAGAGTCCTTCTAGGTGCTTTTCACTGAGTCATGGGTCTCTACAATTTTGGAGTTACTGCTGTCTCAGTATCCCTCTGCTTTAAAGTACAGGGATACATTGTCAAAGCTCTTTCAGTGATTCTCTTCTCTCTTCCTAATCCTCAAAGCTCTTTTTTTTTTTTTTAATGTAGATTTTATTTATTTATTTTTGGCTGTGTTGGGTCTTTGTTGCTGCGCGCGGGGGCTACTCTTCGTTGCCGTGCGCGGGCTTCTCATTGTGGTGGCTTCTCTTGTCACAGAGCACGGGCTCTAGGCACACGGGCTTCCGTAGTTGTGGCTCGAGGGCTTCAGTAGTTGTGGCTTGTGGGCTTTAGAGCGCAGGCTCAGTAGTTGTGGCACATGGGCTTAGTTGATCCGTGGCACGTGGGATCTTCCCAGACCAGGGCTCAAACCCACATCCCCTTCATTGGCAGGTGGATTCTTAACCACTGCGCCACCGGGGAAGTCGAACACTATTTTTTTTTTTCATTTTAACATCTTTATTGGAGTATAACTGCTTTACAATGGTATGTTAGTTTTAGCTTTACAACAAAATGAATCAGTTATATATATACATATGTTTTCCCATATCTCTTCCCGCCTGCGTCTCCCTCCCTCCCACCCTCCCTATCCCACCCCTCCAGGCGGTCACAAAGCACCGAGCTGATCTCCCTGTGCTATGTGGCTGCTTCCCACTAGCTAACTACCTTACGTTTGGTAGTGTATATATGTTCATGCCTCTCTCTCGCTTTGACACAGTTTACCCTTCCCCCCCACCATAGCCTCAAGTCCATTCTCTAGTAAGTCTGTGTCTTTATTCCTGTTTCACCCCTAGGTTCTTCGTGACATTTTTTTTCTTAAATTCCATATATATGTGTTAGCATACGGTATTTGTCCTTCTCTTTCTGACTTACTTCACTCTGTGTGACAGACTCTAGGTCTATCCACCTCATTACAAATAGCTCAATTTCGTTTCTTTCTATGGCTGAGTAATATTCCATTGTATATATGTGCCACATCTTCTTTATCCATTCATCCAGTGATGGACACTTAGGTTGTTTCCACCTCCGGGCTATTGTACATAGAGCTGCAATGAACATTTTGGTACATGCTTCTTTTTGAATTATGGTTTTCTCAGGGTATATGCCTAGTAGTGGGATTGCTGGGTCATATGGTAGTTCTATTTGTAGTTTTTTAAGGAACCTCCATACTGTTCTCCATAGTGGCTGTACCAATTCACATTCCCACCAGCAGTGCAAGAGTGTTCCCTTTTCTCCACACCCTCTCCAGCATTTATTGTTTCTAGATTTTTTGATGATGGCCATTCTGACTGGTGTGAGATGATATCTCATTGTAGTTTTGATTTGCATTTCTCTAATGATTAATGATGTTGAGCATTCTTTCATGTGTTTGTTGGCAGTCTGTATATCTTCTTTGGAGAAATGTCTATTTAGGTCTTCTGCCCATTTTTGGATTGGGTTGTTTATTTTTTTGTTATTGAGCTGCATGAGCTGCCTGTAAATTTTAGAGATTAATCCTTTGTCAGTTGATTCATTTGCAAATATTTTCTCCCATTCTGAGGGCTGTCTTTTGGTCTTGTTTATGGTTTCCTTTGCTGTGCAAAAGCTTTGAAGTTTCATTAGGTCCCATTTGTTTATTTTTGTTTTTATCTCCATTACTCTAGGAGATGGGTCAAGAAGGATCTTGCTGTGATTTATGTCATAGAGTGTTCTGCCTATGTTTTCCTCTAAGAGTTTGATAGTTTCTGGCCTTACATTTAGGTCTTTAATCCATTTTGAGCTTATTTTTGTGTATGGTGTTAGGGAGTGATCTAATCTCATACTTTTACATGTACCTGTCCAGTTTTCCCAGCACCACTTATTGAAG
>NW_006793488.1:4952802-4976045 GCF_000442215.2 Lipotes vexillifer | reverse complement strand
GTTTATCAATTTTGTTTATCTTCTCAAAGAACCAGCTTTTAGTTTTATTGATCTTTGCTATCGTTTCCTTCATTTCTTTTTCATTTATTGCAGATCTGATTTTTGTGATTTTCCTTCTGCTAACTTTGGGGTCTTTTTGTTCTTCTTTCTCTAATTGCTTTAGGTGCAAGGTTAGGTTGTTTATTTGAGATGTTTCCTGTTTCTTAAGGTAGGATTGTATTGCTATAAACTTCCCTCTTAGAACTGCTTTTGCTGCATCCCATAGATTTTGAATCGTCGTGTCTCCATTGTCATTTGTTTCTAGGTATTTTTTGATTTCCTCTTTGATTTCTTCAGTGATCACTTCGTTATTAAGTAGTGTATTGTTTAGCCTCCATGTGTTTGTATTTTTTACAGATCTTTTCCTGTAATTGATATCTAGTCTCATAGCATTGTGGTCAGAAAAGATACTTGATACAATTTCAATTTTCTTAAATTTACCAAGGCTTGATTTGTGACCCAAGATATGATCTATCCTAGAGAATGTACCAAGAGCACTAGAGAAAAATGTGTATTCTGTTGTTTTTGGATGGAATGTCCTATAAATATCAATTAAGTCCATCTTGTTTAATGTATCATTTAAAGCTTGGGTTTCCTTATTTATTTTCATTTTGGATGATCTGTCCATTGGTGAAAGTGGGGTGTTAAAGTCCCCTGCTATGAATGTGTTACTGTCGATTTCCTCTTTTATGGCTGTTAGTATTTGCCTTATGTATTGAGGTGCTCCTGTGTTGGGTGCATAAATATTTACAATTGTTATATCTTCTTCTTGGATCGATCTCTTGATCATTATATAGTGTCCTTCTTTGTCTCTTCTAATAGTCTTTATTTTAAAGTCTATTTTGTCTGATATGGGAATTGCTACTCCAGCTTTCTTTTGGTTTCCGTTTGCATGAAATAACTTTTTCCATCCCCTTACTTTCAGTCTGTATGTCTCTAGGTCTGAAGTGGGTCTTTTGTAGACAGCAAATATATGCGTCTTGTTTTTGTATCCATTCAGCCAATCTGTGTCTTTTGGTGGGAGCATTTAGTCCATTTACATTTAAGGTAATTATCGATATGTATGTTCCTATTCCCATTTTCTAAATTGTTTTGGGTTCGTTATTATAGGACTTTTCCTTCTCTTGTGTTTTTGTCTAGAGAAGTTCCTTTAGCATTTGTTGTAAAGCTGGTTTGGTGGTGCTGAACTCTCTCAGCTTTTGCTTGTCTGTAAAGGTTTTAATTTCTCCATCAAATCTGAATGAGATCCTTGCTGGGTAGAGTAATCTTGGTTGCAGGTTTTTCTCCTTCATCACTTTCAGTATGTCCTGCCACTCCCTTCTGGCTTGTAGAGTTTCTGCTGAGAGATCAGCTGTTAACCTTATGGGGATTCCCTTGTGTGTTATTTGTTGTTTTTCCCTTGCTGCTTTTAATATGCTTTCTTTGTATTTAGTTTTTGACAGTTTGATTAATATGTGTCTTGGCGTATTTCTCCTTGAATTTATCCTGTATGGGACTCTCTGTGCTTCCTGGACTTGATTAACTATTTCCTTTCCCATATTAGGGAAGTTTTCAACTATAATCTCTTCAAATATTTTCTCAGTCCCTTTCTTTTTCTCTTCTTCTTCTGGAACCCCTATAATTCGAATGTTGGTGCGTTTAATGTTGTCCCAGAGGTCTCTGAGACTGTCCTCAGTTCTTTTCATTCTTTTTTCTTTATTCTGCTCTGCAGTAGTTATTTCCACTATTTTATCTTCCAGGTCACTTATCCGTTCTTCTGCCTCATTTATTCTGCTATTGATCCCATCTAGAGTATTTTTCATTTCATTTATTGTGTTGTTCATCATTGCTTGTTTCATCTTTATTTTTTCCAGGTCCTTGTTAAATGTTTCTTGCATTTTGTCCATTCTATTTCCAAGATTTTGGATCATCTTTACTATCATTATTCTGAATTCTTTTTCAGGTAGACTGCCTATTTCCTCTTCATTTGTTAGGTCTGGTGGGTTTTTATCTTGCTCCTTCACCTGCTGTGTGTTTTTCTGTCTTTTCATTTTGCTTATGTTACTGTGTTTGGGGTCTCCTTTTTCAGGCTGCAGGTTCGTAGTTCCTTTTGTATTTGGTGTCTGTCCCCAGTGGCTAAGGTTGGTTCAGTGGGTTGTGTAGGCTTCCTGGTGGAGGGGACTAGTGCCTGTGTTCTGGTGGATGAGGCTGGATCTTGTCTTTCTGGTGGGCAGGTCCATGACTGGTGGTGTGTTTTGGGGTGTCTGTGGACTTACTCTGATTTTAGGCAGCCTCTCTGCTAATGGGTGGGGTTGTGTTCCTGTCTTGCTAGTTGTTTGGCATAGGATGTTCAGCACTGTATCTTGCTGGTCGTTGAGTCTTTGAAGCTGGGTGCTGGTGTTGAGATGGAGAACTCTGGAAGATTTTCGCTATTTGATATTATGTGGAGCTGGGAGGTCTCTTGTGGACCAGTGTCCTGAAGTTGGCTCTCCCACCTCAGAGGCACAGCACTGACTCCTGGCTGCAGCACCAAGAGCCTTTCATCCACACGGAAAAAGAGGAAATGGGGAAAAAAATAATAAATCTTGCTCTCAAGCCCACCTCCTTAATTTGGGATGGTTAGTTGTCTGTTCATGTATTCCACAGATGCAGGGTACATCAAGTTGATTGTGGAGCTTTAATCCGCTGCCTCTGAGGCTGCTGGGAGAGATTTCCCTTTCTCTTTTTTGTTCTCACAGCCCGCAGGGGCTCAGCTTTGGATTTGGCCCCGCCTGTGCGTGTAGGTCGCTGGAGGGCGTCTGTTCTTTGCTCAGACAGGACTGGGTTAAAGGAGCCGCTGATGCGGAGGCTCTGGCTCACTCAGGCCTCGGGGAGGGAGGGGCACGGAGGCAGGGCGGGCCTGCGGCGGCAGAGGCCACCATGACGTTGCAGAGGCCGGCGTGACGTTGCACCAGCCTGAGGCGCGCCGTGCGTTCTCCCGGGGGAGTTGTCCCTGGATCCCGGGACCGTGGCAGTGGCGGGCTGCACAGGCTCCCTGGAATGTGGATAGTGACCTGTATTCGCACACAGGTTTCTTGGTGGCGGCAGCAGCAGCCTTAGCGTTTCATGTCTGTCTCTGGAGCTCCTTTAAGCAGCGCTCTTAATCCTCTCTCCTCGCGCACCAGGAAATAAAGAGGGAAGAAAAAGTCTCCTGCCCCTTCGGCAGGTCCAGACTCTTCCCCGGACTCCCTCCCGGGCAGCCGTGGCACACTAACCCCCTGCAGGCTGTGTTCACGTCGCCAACCCCAGTCCTCTCCCGGCGCTCCGACCGAAGCCCCGCTCGCTCCGGCGGGTGAGCAGACAAGCCTTTCGGGCTGGTGAGCGCCGGTCGGCCCTGATCCTCTGTGCGGGACCTTTGCGGCTCCGAAGCTCCCCGCTCCGCCTCCCGCTGTCTCCGCCCGCGAAGGGGCTTCCTAGTGTGTGGAGACCTTTCCTCCTTCACGGCTCCCTCCCACTGGTGCAGGACCCGTCCCTATCCTTTTGTCTCTGTTTATTCTTTTTTCTTTTGCCCTACCCAGGTACGTGGGGGGTTTCTTGCCTTTTGGGAGCTCTGAGGTCTTCTGCCAGCGTTCAGTAGGTGTTCTGTAGGAGTTGTTCCACGTGTAGATCTATTTCTGGTGTATCTGTGGGGAGGAAGGTGATCTCCGCGTCTTAGTCTTCCGCCATCTTCCCAGTCACCTTTTTTATTATTATTTATTTTTTTTTTGGCTGCGTTGGGTCTTCCTTGCTGCACGCGGGCTTTCTGTCTAGTTGCAGTGAGTAGGGGCTACTCTTCATTGCGGCGTGCGGGCATCTCATTGCGGTGGCTTCTCGTTGCAGAGCACAGGCTCTAGGCACGCAGGCTTCAGTAGTTGTGGCACGTGGGCTCTAGAGTGCAGGCTCAGTAGTTGTGGCGCACAGGCTTAGTTGCTCTGCGGCATGTGGGATCTTCCCAGACCAGGGATCGAATCCATGTCCCCTGCAGTGGCAGGCGGATTCTTAACCACTGCGCCACCAGGGAAGTCCAGTCCCCAACACTCTTTACTTGCCATGTACATATTCACACGTAATAATCCTGATAACTCTCTAAACCTGTTAAAGAAGAATATTGCCAAAGGAAAAGGAGGTCAGAAGTGGACCCCTGAAGTTTGCAAGCCCATTTCTGGTGTGATACTGGCAAACTCACTCATATGTGTGTATATATATATATATATATATATATATATATATATATATATATAATAAATACATTCCACAAATGCTCATTGAGTGCCTAGTGTATGCCAGACATAGGATATTGACCAGTTTGGGAGAAGGTGAGTGGTCAGGAAAAACCAAAAGACAATTAGGCATCATCCAGGCAAAGGGAAGAACACCTACGGGGACGGGGAAGGATGGATGGAGAGATACGCATTGGGGGAACTTCAGATAATTAAATGTGCCTGGAGCAGAGAGTGCACATAGGCATCTGGAAGGAGAGGAGGCTTAGAAAGGTGAATTTTGGCCAAGTTGGCTAAAGAACTTAATAACAGTTATTTGATTTTTTAAAAAATTCCTCAGATTTTGCCCCTATGCAGAACAGTATGGAGGTTCCTTAAAAAACTAAAAATAGAATTACCATATGACCCAGCAATCCCACTACTGGGCATATACACAGAGAAAACCATAATTCAAAAAGACACATGCACCCCAATGTTCATTGCAGCTCTATTTACAATAGCCAGGTCATGGAAGCAACCTAAATGCCCATTGACAGACGAATGGATAAAGATGTGGTGCATATATACAATAGAATATTACTCAGCCATAAAAAGGAATGAAACTGGGTCATTTGTTGAGACGTGGATGGATCTAGAGACTGTCATACAGAGTGAAGTTGAGTCAGAAAAAGAAAAACAAATATCGTATATTAACGCATATATGTGGAACCTAGAAAAGTGGTACAGATGAACCGGTTTGCAAGGCAGAAATAGAGGCACAGATGTAGAGAAGAAACGTATGGACACCAAGGTGGGGAAGTGATGGGGGGGTGGTGGTGGTGGTGTGATGAACTGGGCGATTGGGATTGACATGTATTCACTGATGTGTATAAAATGGGTGACTAATAAGAACCTGCTGTATAAAAAAAGATTAAATTTTAAAAAATCCTCAGATTTTATGGCAAACAATGCAGATTCTTCCTGTAACATCCAATTGGATGTCAAGGAATCAAGGTTAAAATGCAGGTGTATATGTCTGGGCTGTCTTAGTGCAGATCACTAATAGAGTGGACTTTCCTTCCTGAGTTCTGTACTGTGTTATTTGCACTGTATTAAAATAATAATAACACTGGTAATGATAAAAAATAATGAGGTTAGGGCTTCCCTGGTGGTGCAGTGGTTGAGAGTCCGCCTGCCGATGCAGGGGACACGGGTTCGTGCCCCAGTCCGGGAAGATCCCACATGCCGCAGAGCGGCTGGGCCAGTGAGCCTTGGCTGCTGAGCTTGCTTGTCCAGAGCGGAGCAACGGGAGGGGCCACAACAATGAGAGGCCCGCGTACCGAAAAAAAAAAAAAAAAAAAAGTTGTCACTGGACTTCACTTGGTTTGGGGCTTTGATTTTTTTGGTATAATTTTAACCTACTAGGGAAAAAAAATTCTGTTTTTACTTCTAACAAAATGGTAATCTGACCGGTGTTTTGAGAACAGACGGCTACAAACGCATTAAAGAAAGCCCTAAGTGGATTTCTTTTGATCAAAGAAAATTCCTTCTCTTAGTGTGGGAATCGGCCACTCTTCACCCAGACATCTCTTGCTGTGGTGTATGTTAGTGGATGAAGCAGAGGGGAGTAACTGAAGAGTTGAAGGACCCTCTGGTACCCTTCTCTGAAGGCATCTCTGAAAGACCTATAGCAAAATACTGAACAGCTACTGATCTTTTGAAGATAGTTGAATTTTGTTAGCTTAGAGTATGTAATATAAGACTCAAGATTTAACCAAACACTGCCAATTACTATTGAGAGTTGTGCTGATTACTATTTTTTCCAGCTTTATTGAGATACAACTGACATATAACATTGTGTAAGTTTAAGGTGTATAATATGATTTGACACATTTATTGCAAAAAAAGTTATCACTGTAGCATTAGCTAACACTATCTCATCACATAATTACCATTTCTTTTTTGTGGTGAAAACATTTAAGATCCACACTCTTAGCAACTTTCAGGTACTATAAAATACAGTATTGTTAACAATATTCACGATGCTGTGTATTAGATCCTCAGAACTTAATAATCTTATAACCGGAAGTTTGTACCCTTTAATCAGTGTCTCGCAATTTCCCCCACCTCCCAGCCCCTGGTGGCTACCACTCTGCTCTGTTTCTATGATTCAGCTTTTTTATATTCAACGTATTTGTCTTTCTCTGCCTATTTCACTTAGCTTAACATCCTCAAGGTTCATCTGAGTTGCTGTAACAGTAGGATTTTCTTTTCTCTCATGGCTGATATTCGTGTGTGTGTGTGTGCACGTGTGTGCGCGCGCGTGTGTGTGTGTTGTTACATCTTTATCTGTTCACCCATTGATGAATGCTTAGATTGTTTCCATATATTGGCCTTTGTAAATAATGCTGCAGTGAACATGGGGGCACAGATTTCTTTGAGATCTTGTTTTCATTTCCTTTGGATATATATCTAGAAGTAGCATTCCAGGATCCTATGGTGGTTCTATTTTGAATTTTTTGAGGACCCTCCATACTCTCTTCCACAGTGGCTGCACCAATTTACATTCCCACCAACAGTGCACAAGGGTTTCCTTTCTTCATATCTTTGTCAACACTTTTTTTAACTCTTGTTGACAACAGCCATTCTAACAGATGTGAGATGATAGTTCATTATGGTTTCACATTTCTGATTAGTGATGTTGATCATCTTTTCATATACGTGTTGGCCATGTGTGTGTCGTCTTTGGAAAAATGTTCAGTTCCTCTGCCCATTTTTTAATCAGGTTGTTGTTTTTTTGGGTTTTTTTTGTTTTTTTTTTTTTTTTACTATTGAGTTGTATGAGTTCTTTTTAATGTTTGTTTGTTTGTTTGTTTATGGCTGCATCCAGTCTTAGTTGTGGCATGTAGGATCTTTCATTGCAGTGCGCAGGTTTCTCTCTAGTTGCGGTGCATGGGCTCTGTAGTTGCTGTGGTGCATGGGCTTAGCTGCCTGGTGGCATGTGGGATCTTAGTTCCCCGACCAGGGATCAAACCCACGTCCCCTGCATTGGAAGGCGGATTCTTAACCTCTGGACCACCGGGGAAGTCCCTGAGTTGTATGAGTTCTTTATATATTTTGGATATTAACCCCTTACCAGATATATGATTTGAAAATATTTTCTTCCTTTCTGTAAGTTACCTTTTTATTTTGTTGATTGTTTCTTTTGCTGTGCAGAAGCTTTTTAGTTTGATGTAATCCCACTTATTTTTGCTTTTCTTGCTTGTGCTTTTGGCATCATATCCAAAAAATCACTGCTAAGACAAATGTCAAGGAGCTTTTTCCCTGTATTTTCTTTCAGGAATTTTGTGGGTTTTGGGTCTTATATTTAAATCTTTATTCCATTTTGAGTTAATTTTTGTGATTTGTGTAAGAAAGGGGTCCAATTTCACTCTCCTGCATGTGGTTATTCAGTTTTCCCAACACCATTTATTGAAGAGACTGTCTTTTCCCCATTGAGTATTCTTGGCTCCCTTGTCAGATGTTGGTTGACCATATATCTCAAAGTTTATTTCTGGGTTCTCAGTTCTGCTCCATTGGTCTATGTCTCTGTTTCTGTGCTGGTATCATACTGTTTTGATTACTATAGCTTTGTAGCTATATTTTTGTTTGAAATCAGGACATGTGATGCCTCTAGTTTTCATCTTCTTTCTCAGGATTGCTGTAGCCATTGAGGATCTTTTGTCATTCTATACAAATTGTAGGATTTTTTTTCTACTTCTGTGAAAAAAATGTCATTGGAATTTTGATATGGATTGCATTGAATCTGTAAATGGCTTTGGGGGAAACATGGACATTTTAACAATATTAATTCTTATCCATGAACCTGGGGTATCTTTATTTTCTCTTCTTCAGTTTCTCTCATCAGAGTCTTGTGGTTTTCAGTGTACAGATCTTTCATCTCTTTGGTTAAATTTATTCATAAGTATGTTATTGTTTTTGATGCTAAAATGAATGGAATTATTTTATTTCTTTTTCAGATGTTTAGATGTTAGTGTAGAGAAAGGCAGGTGTTTTCCATATGTTGATTTTTCTATTCTGCAACTTTACTGAATTCATCAGTTCTAGAGTTTTTTGGTGGGTCTTTAGGATTTTCTATATATAAGATCAGATCATCTGAAAACAAATACTTCTTCCTTTTCAATTTGGATGCCTTTTTATTTCATTTTTCTTGCCTTAGTGCTCTGGCTAGGATTTCCAGTACTAAGCTCAACAAGAGTGGTGAGTGTGGGCACCCTTATCGTGTTCCTGATTTTAGAGGAAAAGCTTTCAACCCTTCACCATTGAGTATGATGTTGGCTGTGGGTTTGTCATATATAGCCTTTAAATTATGTTGAGGTATGTTTCTTCTATACCCAATTTGTTGAGTGTTTTTATTATAAAAGTACGTTGTATTTTGTCAGATGCTTTTTATGCATCCATTGGAATGGTTATATATATATATATATATATTTATTTATTTATTTATTTATTTTTCTTTTTTTGCGGTATGTGGGCCTCTCACTGTTGTGGCCTTTCCCGTTGCGGAGCACAGGCTCCGGACGCGCAGGCTCAGCAGGCATGGCTCACAGACCCAGCCGCTCCACGGCATGTAGGATCTTCCCAGACCGGGGCACGAACCCGTGTCCCCTGCATCAGCAGGCAGACTCTCAACCACTGCGCCACCAGGGAAGCCCCTAGTTATATGATTTTTATCTTTCATTCTAATATTAATGTGGTGTACCACATTTATTGACTTGCATATGTTGAATCATCCTTGCATCTCAGGGACAATTCCCACTTGATCGTGATGTATGTTTTTTTAATGTGCTGTTGTGTTCAGTTTGCTAACATTTTATAGAGAATTTTTACATCTATATTCGTCAGAGGTATTGGTCTGTGGTCTTCTTTTAGTGTCTTTATCTGGCTTTGGTATCAGGACAATGCTGGCCTCATAAAATGAGCTTGGAAGTATTCTCTCCATTTTTTGGAAACGTTTGAGAGCAATTGGCATTAATTATTCTCTAAATGTTTGGTAGTATTCACCAGCGAAACCACCTGGCCCTGGGCTTCTCTGTATTTGGGGGGTTTTGATTACTGATTCAAGTTCTTCACTCATAACTAGTCTGTTCAGATTTTTGTTATTCAGTATTGGTTATTTCTAGGAATGTGTCCATTTCTTTTAGGTTATTCAGTTTCTTGGCGTAAATTGTTCATAGTAGTCTTGCATGATTCTTTGTTATTTCTGTGATAGCAGTTGTAATGTCTGTCTTTCATTTCTGATTTTGAGTTCGCTTTTTTTTTTTTCCTGAGTTAGCCTAGCTAAAGGTTTGTCAATTTTATCTTTTCAAAAACTGGCCTTGGGCTGATTACAGTAATCACTAATCTGTTTGTTTCAATACAAAATAATAAAATACATATTTGATGAAATTTTAAGTTACTTGTCATGTACTTAGGCAAGAATTTCACAGAGTAACATTTCTAGTCATTTAATGTCATGATATCATCTATTTCATCTTTTATTTCAGATGAATAGGAAGAGACCAACCTATTAAGAATTGTGATTGTGTTTTTGTTTGTTTGTTTAGACTTATGGAGGAACTTGTACAACTTTCCTCTGTAATCATTCCGTTAACGTTTCCCTTAGTTTTTAATTGTAATATTTTAATTGTACAACTAATATACTGTTAATGATTCCTTATTAAAAACTAAGACATAAGACATATATACAGGGTAAAGACAGTCTCTCCTGGCCTTCTCCCACTACCCTTGTCATTCTCCTTTCCTCCCCAGAGATAATCATTCTTAAGTTTGTGTGCCCTTCCAAAATTTTTCCTATATTTACATTATATATACTTGTACCTATACATGCATAGGCAGATTGATGTTTGTTAAAGTATTTATCTAAACCAAATCAGATAATGTGAAGCTCATACTTTACATTAGATGATTTCAAGCCATGATTTTTTTTTTCTTGTGAAAAGTCATTCTTTAAGGCTTATAGAAAGGCATTCTTCAAGGCTATTTTTTTTCTTTGTTTTACCCAGTGTCTTAGCTCAAGCTATCATAATGAAATAGCGTAGACTGGGTGGCTTCAACAGTAGAAATTTATTTTCTCAGTTCTGTCACCTGAAGTTGGAAGTCAGGTGCCAGTGTGGCTGGTTTCTGGTGAAGGCCCTCTTCCTGGCTTGCAGACAGCCGCCTTCTCCTTGTGCCCTCACAGGGCTGGGGGAGAGAAAGAAGAAATTCTCTGGGGTCCCTTTCTCATAAGGGCACTAATCCTATCATAAAGACCCACCCTCATGAGGTCATCGA
This sequence comes from Lipotes vexillifer, assembly GCF_000442215.2. Lineage (NCBI taxonomy): Eukaryota > Metazoa > Chordata > Mammalia > Artiodactyla > Lipotidae > Lipotes > Lipotes vexillifer. The sequence continues at coordinate 4,965,477 of NW_006793488.1, read as the reverse complement.
AATCTAATTATCTCCCAAAGGCCCTATTGACAAATACCATCACATTGGGGGTAAAGGCTTTAACATATAAATATGAGAGACACAAACATTAGGTCCATAACACCCAAACTGTGCCACTTCTTTTAATTAGTAATGTGAATAAAGGTGCCGACTTTTTTTTTAAACATCTTTATTGGTAGGTGCCAACATTTTTAAAATGACTAAACCAAAGGGAAAATAAATATTTATTTAGGAGTTTAGATAATCTTATCTAAAGGTGGGGATGAAAGGTGAAGATAAATTCAAAAGGGGTAAAGGTCTAAAATTCCATTAAGTAAAAAAAAAAAATTCAGTTGTATGAATATAGGATGGGTAAAACTTGAATTTGACAGCAATTAACATGAGAAGTATCTGGTGATGTTGACAGTGACTGATGTGATGTGTGAATGCAGTTTTCTGATACTTTAATAGAAATATAATATCCTGATCAAGAGAGGTCATCAGTCTCTCCATTCTTCCCTTAGTAGGCTACTTTCAGAATACTGTATTCAGATATAGCAAATATAAGGAAGAATACAGCCAAACCAGTGATTGTTTCTGTTTGTGCAATGTGGATACTGTCTAATGGGTTTGTGGAGACAGTTAATTACTAAAGTGCCTGTGAAATGCATGGTGACATAACTAGTATACAGCAAGTTTGAATTTCATAGAGTAGAATATGCAATAAAATACTTGGTACCTTTGTAGAAAGTAAGCAAGAACTTGGTTTTTTTATGATAAGGTATTAATTTTTTATGTGCCTTTGATTATAATTGAAACAAATTTCAAGAGACAGTGGTCTAGATCATTCCAATCCAAGCATTGTCGCATGCACACCTGGGAGCTCGGTAGGAATGCAGACTCTCAGGCCCCATCCTAGGCCAGCTGAATGAAAACCAGCACTTTCACAAGCTCCCCAGGTGATCCACATGATCATTAGACCTTAAGAGCATGAAAACTTTCAGTTGTGTTCAATGAAAGCTTTAAAAAGCTATGAAAATGTCTCCAAACTTCTTTTTATACCCTCTTAAAGAGTGATGCAGTACTTCGGGTAGAGTGAAAATGAAGGATGATATAATAGTGATGGCTTATGTGGCTGTTGCATTGTCCTTCTAGGCAATTCTGTCATTCTTAAATTTTCTTTTTTTTTTTAGCACAGATTGAAATGATTGCGTATTTGTGAGATAATTTCTAGGAAGATTAAGTAGCAAATGTTTTAAGATACAGAAAAAATAAGATCACTAAGATCTCACAGTGTACCTTAGATTTATAGGAGTCCATTGAACTTGTATTTTAATTGCAAAATAGAATGAGTTTTTCTACTTCAAAAATATACAAATTTTTTGGTTTTTGGAAGAAAGAATCTTCTGGGGAAAAAACCCCTCAAAGAATAAAATTCGGTCCAGTAGACCCTGATGATATACCAAGTGTTAAGGATCTTTCAAAATATACTGGAAACCAGATTGTATATACAAAAATGTAGCTAAGAATGCAAAGTGATATGAAATAAGTATCAGGTGAGTACTGTGAAGGTTTAGAAGAATGAGAGTTTTGTCAACATATTCATTAAGCATTAGGTGCCCATGAGGTGCCAGACATTGTTCTTGGAATTGGGATAAAATGGCCTATTGGAGCTTATGTTTTGGTGGAGGGCCCAGACAGTAACCAGCCAGTGAATGTTTGTATAATGCTAAGTGTTATAAAGAAAACACAGAGCCAGTGAGGGGATGGAGACAGATCAGGACGCCACAAAGCAGGGGCTTTCCTCCTCTTCAGTAATTAGGGGAACGTGGAAGGAGTCGCCATTCGACCGGACACTGAATGAAATGAGAGAGCCGTGTGGGGTGAAATGGCCCATAAACAAAACTGCAGCAAGATTTTCTGCTCTAAAGACCTTTCATCTCCTTAACTGAGTGAAACTGCCTGCACCCTCAGGGTTATTACCCAGGATGCAAATACTGTCAACCCCTGCTTTCTTCATCAGCTTGGTGTCCTGAAATATGTCCCAGCACAAGAAGCAGTGTGAGCTCCACAAAGAGCCCATCGGTCCCAGCTCAGACACCTTTCCCCACAGTGGTGTGAAAACACTGGTCAGTTGTTACCAAACTTAGTTCAAGTTAAACACAACAGATCCACTTTTTAAAAAAATATTTAGTTATTTATTTTGGCTGCGTTGGGTCTTGGTTGCTGTGCATGGGCTTTCTCTAGTCGCGGCGAGCGGGGGCTACTCTTCGTTGCAGTGCGCGGGCTTCTCATTGCGGAGCACGGGCTCTAGGGTGCGCGGGCTTCAGTAGTTGTGGCGCATGGGCTTAGTTGCTCTGCAGCATGTGGTATCTTCCTGGACCAGGGCTCGAACCCGTGTCCCCTGCATTGGCAGGCGGAGTGGAGTCTTACCCACTGCCACCAGGGAAGTCCCCAGGTCCACTCTTGAGCTCAGTCTGTTTTCACCTCTGTAAATTGGGGAAAATACCTAACTTGGATGGCTATTGTGAAAAGTTTAGCTAATATGCATCAAATACCTGGCATATATTAAGTGTTTGAAAAACAGGAGCTACTATTATTACTCACCATTGTGGTTATTAGTTCATTTATATCTACCTTAATATGTGGCAATCAAATTACAGATGTTTCCCCAGATTCCTCATCACCTGACTTAGTTTGTCTCATTGTTTGTTCTATGGAGTAATTTTTATAACCATTTAGAGTTCCCATAAGCGAATTAGAGTTCCCTACCTTGTGCCTCCCCTCAACCTACCATAGTCAGCTGCTCCCTCCAGGGTATGGTAGTGGAAAGTAGGTGTTGAGTGGGTGGGCCTCTCCAGGGCAGTTTGGGGGGATCAGTGTAAAATATGCATGAGTGACATCGTGGGAACTCGGCTGCATGAAAGGCGAAGATTCCATCCCGTCTGCTTTTAGCCACGTCCTCCAGACCTCCCAGAATCGTTCACAAGTGTGAACACGTTTCCATTCTTCAAACACACGGGCAGCTGGCTGGGAGCAATCCCTCAGGGGCCTGCAAAAGGGGTTTCAGTGTTTGACAGCCATCCCGAGCCCGGGGAGCCGGAGAGAGGCCTCACTGTGGGACGGGGCTCTAGTCTGTCCCTCACCCCTGAGATTTTCAGAGTCGTGTCTGGTTAACCTGAGCTGTCAGATCCCGTTTCCTGACCTGCTGTCATCGAACACTTCAGATTTAGTTTTCTCTGAAATATTAAAAAAAAAAAGTAAAGATTTGGATACTGTGTCTTCTTCCAACGTTAAGAGTCTGTTTCGTAATCTTAATGGCTTTTGCTCATTTTGAAAAGCAGTGAGGAAGGGGGTTGGTCATGGAAAAATAGGTAACTATTCTGACTAAATAAGTTTCCTTAAAATGTCGTGTAAAACTACATCAACAGGGCTTCCCTGGTGGCGCAGTGGTTGAGAGTCCACCTGCCGATGCAGGGGACGCGGGTTCGTGCCCCGGTCCGGGAAGATCCCACGTGCCGCGGAGCGGCTGGGCCCGTGAGCCATGGCCGCTGAGCCTGCGCATCCGGAAAAAAACTACATCAACAAAATAGGACCAATCCAAGAGCTAGAATCATTGGATTTTTATACAACATAATGCCCGTGATAAATACTAAAAACCATAACTGCCTAAAACAACACTGAAGGAATGTGAAGAAGGAATGAGTGAAGGAGGGGAGGGGGAGGGGAGGGGAGGGACAAGGAACATGAAGAAGGAAAGGACGGGGGAGAAGGAAAGGAAGAGAGAAACCGGCATCTGGCTTAGAGAGCACTTAGAGACCAGAGGACGCACCGGCAGAGCTCTGGTGGCAGGTTTATTTCTGCCTTGCTTCCCGGCTCGGCTTCTGTAGAACGGCCCTGAGTCATGCGATTCTCATCCGATTGCAAGACGGCCTTTGCAGGGGAAAGTCTGAGCCGTCCAGGTGTTCAGGCTGAGGCAGTCCCCGCAGCAATCAGAGTTCACACCTTCAAGAACAGACCAGGAAGTGGCCTCCTGTTTGAGATGCCCCTGATTTATGTTGAGTCTCAGTCATCACCGTGGTGGCCAAAAATTAGGTGTGCCCCTCACGGCTCTCCTGTGTCCCAGGTACTCTCAGAAAATGGTAGCAGAGGCAGGAGTGCATGGTTATCCAGTGCTGTGTGATGCATGTGCTGAGAGATGCATGTCACGTGGCCGGGAAGACCATCTCACCTTTCCATAAGAAGTCAGCCCAGTGGGCCTGCCTCTGAGGGGTCCCCGCAACCTCCAGGTGGTGTTCCTTCTGGCAGTAGAACAAGGGGCAGATGCAGGACATCACTGGGTGGTACACAGCACTGCTTCTGGGGTGGGGTACGCAGGGTGTGGGAGGTGATGATGGCAGTTGCAGTGGACGTGATGAGGTGGGTGGAGGTTAGCTTGCTCTGGGCTAGGGCTCTTTGATCAGAAAGATACATTTCTTTTTTTTTTTTCTAATTTATTTATTTTTGGCTGCGTTGGGTCTTTGTTGCTGTGTGTGGGCTTTCTCTAGTTGTGGCGAGCAGGGGCTACTCTTCGTTGCAGTGTACGGGCTCTAGGCACGTGGGGCTTCAGTAGTTGTAGCATGTGGGCTCAGTAGTTGTGGCTCGCGGGCTGTAGAGTGCAGGCTCAGTAGTTGTGGCGCATGGACTTAGTTGCTTTGCGGCATGTGGAATCTTCCCGGGCCAGGGCTCGAACCCGTGTCCCCTGCATTGGCAGGCACATTCTTAACCACTGTGCCACCAGGGAAGCCCGGAAAGATACATTTCTGATGCTCTTTATTCCTTTCCATAAATGCTACTTTCCATATGGAACCATTTCCCTCTAGATTGTTCCTTAAAGAACATCTTGAGCATACCTTGCGGTGCAGTTCTGATGCTACAAATTCTCTCAGCTACGTGTGTATGAAAATGTCCTTATTTCACCCTCATATTTGATGGATATTCTGCTCCTCTCCTCTGCAGTCCCCAGGCAACCACTGATTTTCTATCACATAGGTAACTTTTTACATGAAAGGCCAGAAAATACATGGAAACAGAGAGTGTGTATTCTTTTTTTTTGGTCTAGTTTTAATGCAACATCATAATTTTGAGGTTCATCCATGTTGTGTGTGCATCAGTAGTTCATTCCTTTATGTTGCTGAGTAGTGTTTCATTGTGTGGTTATATCACAGTTTGTTTACCCATTCACCTGCCCTGAGTATTTGTATATGAGTCTCTGCACGGATATGTGTTTTATTTTCTTTTGGGTGGCCTAGAAGTGGCATGCTGGATTGTATGGTAGGTGAATATTTATGTTTTTACCAAAGCGCTAAACCGTTTTCCAGTGTGGTTGTACCATCCTACATTCTCATCATGTGTGGTCGGCAGTCAGGGATACACCTTTAAATAAGGCCCTACCTGCTCCCAACCTTCCCATGCTTCAGCTGTAGCTATACACAGGCACAAATTAAATTCAAAGTCATGGAACATGGACTTTATTACACGGGCAAGGAGAAATAGCTAAAGTTGTTTTGGATGTGAGCTCAGAGAATTATTCTTTGGCAGAGAATTCTGTGGCTTGGGGAACTTGGAACACAGTCCAGAGGGGGAAGCTATGGCCACGGACAGGTGTTTCCCTGGCTGAGAGGATTCTTTTCCCGTGTGGAGGGGAATAGCCAAAGGATGACCAGAGTGGTGCCCTCTACAGTGTGGGGTGCAGGGCAGCAGCCGTCTTGCCCAGGTCTAAGGGCGGAACTATTCCCCTCTCCTAATCCAAGCTCTTACCATCTTTAAAAACCCACATTAGGTCTTCACTCGCTTGGTGTTTTTGTCAGTGTGGCCGCTCTGTGTATCTCCGCCTCCTCAGCTGCTGGGTGTCTGCCCTTCTCCGCATCTCACTTACCAGTTTGTCTGTAAGCTCTTGAGGCAGGCACTCTGTGCCTTTTTTCTTCATATGTCTGAAAAGTATTATGTACATAATAGCTGTTCAGAAATGTGGGTTGAATGAATGAAGTGCTGCTGGTAGTTGGTTTTTCTCACCTGAGAGAGTGTCCAGCACACTTCAGCGTTTACCATACGTAGGACCCAGGGTACAGCTGGGAGCTCGTTACCCACGCTCTGCTCTCATCCTTTGCTAACAGTTCCTCCTTAGTTGGCTGACACTACCCCTTCTCTGTACTTTCTCTTACCTTATACTGACCCAGGGTGAACTCTGATTTGTTCTTCTGATGTCCTCTCATCATTGTCTTTTTAGACTACATCCTCACTAACTGTATTAAATAACCCAGAACCAAAGAGGTGATGGTTTTCAGGTTTCTGACGTTCCCAGCCTTGGCTTTATTCCTGTCAGCTAGGTCCCTAGAGACCCTGGCCGTAAGCATTTCCCAAGTGAGTCGTGTCTCCCTATGTTTGCTGATCTCTTCCCTCCTTCTCCATCTAGATGACGTCCTGGAGTCTTTCAAAACTCAGCAAAGCAGCAGCTCTTCCTGGAAGGCTTCTCTTTTTATAAGAGATTTGCATGAAATCTCTTGGCTTTTCTTTTGTTTCAGTTGCACAGTGTAATGATCTGGTATTTGTATATGTTGCAAAATGAGCACCGCAATACGTCTAGTTAGTATCCGTCACCTCACAGTTACAATTTGTTTCTTGTGATGAGAACTTTTAAGATCTACTCTCTTAGCAACTTTCAAATATGCAATACAGTGTTATCATCTATAGTCACCATGCTGCACATTGCACCCCCCTGACTTAATTTTTTTCATAACTGAATTTGTACCTTTTGATCCCCTTCACCCATTACCCCTATCCCCCAGCCCCTACCTCTGGCAACCACCAATCTGTTCTCTGTATCTGTGAGTTTGGTTTTTTTGTTTTGTTTCTTTTAAAGTCCATACATAAGTGATATCATACAGTATTTGTTTTTCTCTTATTTGTTCACTTAGCGTAATGCCCTCAAGGTCCATCTGCATTGTCGCAAATAGCAGGATTTCCTTTTTTTTATGGCTGAATAATACTTCCTTTCTCTCCCTTCTTACAGCACGTCCCCGTAAACCCCTCTCATCCTCCTTAAAAAACTGGTCCATAATTACTGATTACTTGCTTGTTACCCTATCTGAAGATAAGGACCATGCCTCAGTTGACTTCATGTTTCAGCATCTAACACAGTGCTGGTGCAGAGTAATGTCCAGAAAATCAGTTAATGAATCAATAAATTAATGACTGAAAGAATTCATTCGTATTCATCTTTCATTCTCTTATTTTCTCTTCATGTCTTCCCCTCTTAACTTTTCTTTTGTTTCTGTTTTTCTCCACTGTGACTAAATTTCTGCAAGATAATAGAAATAATACGAGCTTTGTGACTTTAGAGTTTTCTTAGCTCGACAGATGTTGGAAGATGGATTTTGAATCCTAGCAAACAAATTGGAAAAGTTTAAATGTTGTGGGTAGATGTGGCAATGAAGATTTTATTGGTGTCTGTCATGAGGGTGGGAACATCAGTGAGGTTAACATTCTTTGCTCAGGAATGAGAGGCCTCTGGACAGATCTGCCCTATTCTAATGGCAGCACAAATAAAATTCTGTCACACTGAGATGTTAGATAGTTGACCTTTCTCCAATCTAGAGGTCTCCCAAGATGTCCATTATGGAAACCAAAGGTAAAGACACTGTTTAAAACCTTCCAAAGTTGGTTTAGCCCAGATACTTTTCATAGAGATATGATGAAATAATAAAGGTCCTAATACACTGGTCAGCAAGTCGCGGGTGCTAATAAATGCTAGGCTTTCATCGTTATCCTCCTTCCCAAGCTTCCTAAGGTTCCCAGAGACCTAAGTTTCCTTGACATTTCTCTTTGGATCAATGACACGAATAAGGGACAGATGCAAACTGTATGTGCCAGTCACCAATGTGCACATCTTCTTTACAGATGGCAAGAACTTAATTCTCCTCTTCTGCACCTATGTTTTCTTTGAGAATAAGATGCTTTTGACTGCACTCCAGCTATTGATTATGGAGAATGTTCTGTACAAACTTCCTGAGGGCCGTCCAGGAAACTCACGCAGTCAGGGACCGGTCCACTCGCCCAAAATCCCCCTCACAGATCCCTTTCCTAAGAGCACTGTGCAGTGATCCATCTTTTCCTGCCTTTGCTTGAGGGAGGTGCTCTAGACCTTAGCAGCAGGGGTAGGGAACACCTGAGCAGGTATTTTGAGAGGTATAATGTCAGACCAGCATGAACGGGAGCCATGTCAAGAGCCAGCAGCCAGTTTATCAGCATTAAGATTCTTAGCAGAAACTCTCCAATCCCAACCTGAGTCCAGTTAAAGTGGTGGTAGTTAATCTGGGATACCCTAGTGATGCTATCTACTGTAGTGTTAAATAGATGCTAATGTACTGAAAATGTTTCAAAAACAAACAAAACATAAAGGTAGTGGGAAAAAGAGCTATAGTGCTTCATTTCCTTACTTGAAAAACGTCGTCTTTATGGCTTTACATTCAGCTTTGTGAAATACAATTCAGCTGAATTTTCATTTAATAATTATGTAATGCAGGTGTAGACTTCCCCCTGTTGCTTGCACACAACCCCTGTTAATTGCAGCAATAGAAGTTGCTTCTGGAAAAGTTGACGCCTCTAAAAGCATTGTCCAGGGAAATGGGATGGTCAGTAACCCTTCAGTGTCTAAAGGTGCCAAACCTGTCTTCCAGGACTCCTCTTGCCCAAGAAAGTGAAAGAGGAATTGTTTCCTTTAAAATCCTTACAAGCTTGTGAAGGTGAGGCTGCATTTACTGGTCCACTTTCCTTAAGCCTCTGCAGTCAGAAGTCCTCAAGGCCAGGACCCTTGGAGAGTCTGTCAGCCTCATGTTGTTGGCAGTGGTTCACTTTGAGAGATTCCAAAAACACCCACTTAAATCATTTTTTCTTTGTCTTTTCAGGAGCATCTAAAGGCCTTTGATGGTGAAATCAATGCCTTTTTGGACAATATGTTTGGACCTCGGGGTGAGTGAGCTGCTTGAGGACTCAATGTGGAAGGAACACGGTTTAGTTAGAGAAGAGGATGGTGTCCTTTCTGGTGTCTTGACAGTGGTACTTGGCATGGAAGGACTTACCCGCCCTCACCTTCGATGTCCTTCTCCCGGAACGTGCAGAGGCGCCCCTCCCTCCTGCTCAGCCTCTCCCGGGATTCAGGCTCCGGGAGCGGGAACAGCGCGGTGCGCTCCTTGCCTCCGGCCGCCAGGTGGCGGTGCCTTTCCTTCCAGGTCTGCTGCATCCTCTCCGCCCCGCTGCCCACCCTCCTCCCACTTCCTCACGCGCACAGTCACACGCAGCCCTTTTGCCCTTACCTGCCCTGGGCAGCTCCTTCTAAAGCTGTGTGGGCTTCATCGGCCCAGGGCCACGAGGTCGGGCTCCGCAGCTCAGCCGTCTGAGTGTCCCGATGTTTCCTCCACCACCGGCCACTCGGACCACTGCGGGGTGTCCCGATGCGTCTGCCCCTTTCTCATCATCTGTTAAGTGTCAGCTGCAGTAATACTTTAGAAGCCTAAATCACAGAATGCGGTACTCTGGCTTAACACTCGCCAGCATCTTCTGGCGTCCTCAGGATGAAAACCCAGTTCCTCACCGCGGACCACACAGTCGTGTACTGTGCAGCCGCAGCTGCCTCTCCGACGCCACTGCTGCTCTAGGCATCTTACTTCCTCGACATGTAGCAGTCGTTCATTTGCTGTTCCTCCCGCTAAGACCTCCGGCTCCCCAGTGTAGTCAGCTCCTCCTCATATGTCAGGTGCTGGCCTGTGAACGTTACCTTCCCTGACAGGCTTTCCCTGACCAGGATGGCAGAGATTTGCCCTCGAGAGTGGCAAATCGAAAGCCTCTCATTATGCTGTATTTCAGCCTCTGTTTATTTCCTTCATACGCTTTATTAATAGCTCTTTCTCCCACGAGGGCAGGATCTGTGACTGTTATCTCCAGGGTGTATTACAGTCCTAGGAACCTGTGAGACACTGTATTTTGCAAATAAGTGAATAAGTTTTCCACAGCATGTTTTGTTTCCCTTGAGCCTTGCTGGTTCACAAAGCTGGAAAATCTACAAGTTCTGTCCTCAGCATTATTGGGTGGGAGGGGGAGGGAAATGAGGTTCTCCTGTTTCTCAAAATCTTTAAACAGAATCACACCGAGATGATTTAGACCACTCTCCAGTTTCCATACAGGCTCCATAAATCATCCTGCGTGAATGACTATTTATATAGTTTTAGTGAAATGGTACTGATTGTACAGAGCTTTAATATATATGTATATTTGTTCACATTGCCTTTGGTTTTCATTTTGTCTTGTTTTCCATTTTATCCTTGTGATGATCCTACAGGCAGGGTGGGACCTGTAGCTCGTAACCTGCTTTATGTGATGTGTTCTCTGCTGTACTGCTGTAGCAGGTAGTGTGATGCTCTAACAGGCATGCGGGGCTTCTGGGTGACTGGCTTTCTACGTGACATTTGCACTAGAGCCATCAGTGTCTCTGAGCCAAGGTCACGCTGAACTTTGCCATTGGTAAGGTCACTGTGACCTGGGATGATTTATTATTACTGTGGACGGGGATTAATTAAGGCTAGGATTGCAGTTGTCTGCCCAGCAGTGGTCATTTTTGTGGGAGTTTCCTTTGTAGCAAGGAGGTTGTGAGATTGACAGTTGACAGCTGGATCAGGTGACCTCCACAGTGACAGGGAGTCTAGCCTCCAGGCCGTCTAGTGCCCACTTCCCCTTTGAGGGGTGGCCCAAACTTAAATTGTCTGGCAGGCCCCCTGCTAAACCCACAGGTGTCCCCAAGCCTTTTCTGACTTTACCTACGCCACATTGGTACCATCAAGGGAGGTTGTTCTAGGCAAATACGTGACTCAGATGCAGAGCTGACATCTCAAGCACCAAAGATAATAAATGATATAAGTATCTGCTCCCATCTTTTGGTTGGAACAGTTATGGTCTTCCCCAACAATGGCGGCAAACATTTACAGGGCTGGGACAAAAGAAAATGCCAGCCTCAGGTGCTGTATTAGCTAAACGCGCTTGACTCAGTGTGTTGATTAATATGCATTTAATGACTGTTCCCGTCAACTCTGCACTAAGTGGCGATAAGTTACGAGAGAGACAGAGTAGAAATATAAGACGTAGTCGGGTCTCACGGAGCGTGCACTGTGGCTGGGAGGTAGAACCGTCACCTCTGAGGCAGTCGGAAAGCAAGGAAGTAAACCACGTGTGCTTGTTTCTGGGGCTGTCGTAGCAAAATCCCATAGACTGTACAGCTGGAAACAACAGCAGTTTATTCTCCCACGGCTTGGAAGTCAGGGTGTCGGCAGGGCCCTGCTCCCTCCGCGCTTCAGGGAAGCCTGTTCGTGCCTCGGCCCTCACTGCTTTCTGCTGTTGCCTTGCAGCTGCGTGGCTCCGTCTCTACCTCTGTCTCCATGTGGCCTTCTCCTCCTTGAGAAGCCAGTCTGCCCTCCTTATCAGGACGGACACTGGTCACTGAGCAGCGTGCACCCTAATCCAGTACGACCTCATCTTAACCGGTTTACGTCTGCAAAGACCCTGTTTCCAAATAAGGTTATATTCACAGATACCAGGAGTTAGGACTTGAACACATCTTTCTGGGGGACACAGTTCAACCCATAACACCATTAACAAGAGGCAGGGTAGCAGTTTAGTTCAAGTTATTTAACTTCTTTTACCCAATTTTTCTCAATCATAAAGTGGAGGTAGTACCACCTATGTGATGGATTTATCTATCACCTCGCCTGTGGTGATGTGGCATCACAGGGGTTGGCAGATGTCCAGACTCAGCAAATTGTACACAGTAAATATGTGCAGGACTTTATCAACCACAACTCCATAAAGCTGTTAAAAATAATATCACCTATATCATTAGCTTGTTTTGAGAATTTTAAAGAAGTTAATGTATATACAAGGCTTTAGGTCTGTGTGTGGCACAAAATCAGTGCTCTGTAAATGTTAATTATAATAACAGTATTATAGCCATGATAACATGTAAAATAACTATTTTGTCATGCAAATGAGTAGCTGTAGTTATGGAAGAGCCATGGGAAACGGCTTTCTTCAGAGGCCAGGACCTTGATCTGGGGGTTGAAGGACACGTAGGCTTTAGGCCACGTGGCACGTAGGATGTAGAGGTGGACGTTAGGAAGTGGCACAGCGCACGAAATTTATGACAGATAATTGTGAGCTAGTTGTGCTGAAGGTAATATCTGTTAGTTGCGTGAATGCTCCTCTCTTACCTTTTTATCTCTGTCAGAATAAGAAGTTTTTACAGAATAAGTGGTGGGACAGAGCTTGAGAAGGCACTTTGCTCACAGAAATGGTGCTCTGTAGGATGGGGGCGTGTAGAGAAGCTGGGGGTAGATGGGGTGGCAGGGAGCAGAAAGGGGAATTGGGACCGCGGAGACCAGAGGAATCAGGAAAAGGGAGAAACCAGTTCCTACAGCTCTATTTACAGAGATCAAAAACAGCATGCGGGGGCTTCCCTGGTGGCGCAAGTAGTTGAGAGTCCACCTGCCGATGCAGGGGACGCTGGTTCGTGTCCCGGTCCGGGAAGATCCCACTTGCCGCGGAGCGGCTGGGCCCGTGAGCCATGGCCGCTGAACCTGCGTGTCCGGAGCCTGTGCTTCGCAATGGGAGAGG
>NW_006793488.1:4951697-4952745 GCF_000442215.2 Lipotes vexillifer | reverse complement strand
GAGAGGCCACAGCAGTGAGAGGCCTGCATACCAAAAAAAAAAAAAAAAACAGCATGCGGTTTTCATAATTCTGGGCCAAATCATTTTCTCTGTTTAAGCAACAGAGAGGAGCAGAGAACAAAAATCGTTTTGTGCCTACAATTATTTTCTAATTACTATATTATAGATCTGTGATGTGTGTTTTATTTAGGTTTTAAAATTTTAAAGCCTAAATAAACAGAGGGACACCTCTGTCCAGGTTCTTGCCTGCTGGCTGTTTGTACTTTTGGTCCACGATCAGGTTTGGATCCTCAGTTTGATTTTCTGCTCTCACCTCTGAATCCTCAGCTCCGAGGCTCTGCCTTTGCTGTCTGCAGCTTCTCCTGCTTGCCCTTCTGTAATCCCACTGCTCTATTTGAATCAGCTGAACGCTCAACCGTTCCTGGTTTATGCACAGTGATCCTAAGCAAATTCCAGGGAGTGTGGGTTCCAGGAATTAGGACACACTATCATTGTGTCTGCTCTCCTGCCGACCCAAAGCTTCTCTACGGGAGGCAGCAGAAAGGTAAAATGGATGGGAGGCGGGTGTGAATTCCCAGCCACCGGAGCACCTGCAAATGCTGACGCTTTCGGAGCTGTTTTTACATCCATAAAATGGCATAATACTTCATATTTACTGAGTTAGAGTAACTACGGTAACTGTTCCAAAGTTAGACATTCAAGAACTGTGACTTCCCACCTTTATTACTTGTCCTTGTCACTCAGCGTTCAACTGAAGCCCTGTTTGCTCCACGGACCCCTCCTCAACTAGTCCAGCCCCCACTGGTTTCTTCTTCCGAACTGTAACCCAGACCCAGCTTGCTTACGCTGTGTCCTGCAGTTCCCTGTCGAACTTGGGTGAGCAAATACAGCACACGTGACGGTGTCTCCTAACTGAGCACGTGGGGTGCCCTCACGGTTCTCACTGTGTTTCTTTGCAGATTCTCGAGTCAGAGGGTGGTTCATGTTGGACTCCTACCTTCCTACCTTTTCTCTCACTGTCTTATACCTGCTTTCCATATGGCTGGGC
>NW_006793488.1:4950006-4951687 GCF_000442215.2 Lipotes vexillifer | reverse complement strand
GAGGGACAGACCTGCCCTTTCCCTCAGGGGCATCCTCATCTTGTACAATCTTGGAATCACACTTCTCTCCGCATACATGTTGGCAGAGGTAAGTGTTTGTGTAGCTAAAGCTGGAGAACGGTGACCGAGTGATTTTTAGAAGCAATTATGTCTGGCATTCTAGAACTATCCACAGTTGCTATCAGTACTGTTCTTTAACATCTCAAGAACCTGTTCCAGTATCTGATGTTATTCCTTCCAAAAGTCCTAGAAGTCTTTGTTTCTAACTTGAATTCTTTTTATCCCAATTTAGACCTATTTCTTTAGTCCTTAGTCTTTCATTGTAAATTAAAATCACAGTTTAGGTCTGAATGGGCCTTTAAAGATCATATATAGTTTTCTTCTTTTATGGATTATGATACGGAGGCTTAGAAAAGTTAACCTGATTTGCCTGAGAATAGACAGCTACTGAGTAACTGTTTTTTAAGTTAAATATCAAATGCAGTTAGTTTGACCGAAATGCAAATATACGTTCCCCTCCCATCTTTGGGTCACTGTGTATCCTCAGGACTGACTTCCAGGGGCCTGGGGTGGCATTCCAGCTCGGCTACGGCTCCACACATTACATCATGTCTTCCCTGCTCCTTTATAACGTGCCAAACCTAAGTAATTTCACAAGAAAAAGAACAAGTAACGATTGCCCTGCCTATTACAACCAAAGGTTATTTTACTATAATACAAGAGAAAATCGAAAAGTGTTAAATAAATGTGCTTGAGAGAGAGAACTAAAACAGAACAATCTCTTTGGGGAAAAGTTAGGATAAACTCATTCATATAAATTATAAATGGTTGACAGTGACATAGGTATAGCTGCCTTCCTAGTGTCCTTGGCTTCTAAACGAAAATAAACTCTTGCCTAAAATACAGGCCAATCTCACCCATAGAGTTTAATCTGTACATTAGTCTAATGTGCACCATTCTAATAATGGTTAATAACCAGTATCTAAAATGACTGTCATGAAACTCTAATTATGGAATTTTAGGCATCAGAGTGCAGGAGACAGAATTTGGGGTCAGGAAAGCCATGCTGATAGCTCTAAAATCATGTCACATAGGTGCTCCCTAATTTACCTGACTCTAAAAGGGGAATTTCTATTTTAGGTTTCTCTGGGTAGATTTTAGTTCACTAGATGAGCTTGCAAGATAGTAATTTACGGAGTTAGTTTCTCCCTGTATGACAGAGGGAGAGTTACTCTTCCTTGGGTGGTTCGCAGAAGTGGCAGCTGCATCAGGGGAGCCGGCCTGACCATCTGTCTGCGTTGGAAGCTCTAATCCCTGCTGGAAGCAACGGTGCAGTAGAGGCAGAAGACCCAAATTCAAGTGTCAGCCTTTCGCTTTCTCTGCAACTTTGGAGGGGTTACTTAGGCTCTCTGAACCTCAGGCAGCTTAGCTTTCAGGTGGAGATACGATGTCTGTCCTCCTCCACTCCCTCCTGAGTGTAAGGATGAATCAGTTCTGTTCAGCCCGCATTCAGCGAGCACCTGCTCGGTGCAGCCCAGGGGCCACAAAGATGTTGAGATGTGGTTTGTGCGCTTGAAGAGTTCACAGACTAGTGCAGGTAGCAGTTAGTCACTGCGGAAGGGCCTCGTTGGTCTTCAGGTGAGCATCGGCCACCGTCAGCAGGAACAGCAGGACAGCGTTT
>NW_006793488.1:4945454-4949996 GCF_000442215.2 Lipotes vexillifer | reverse complement strand
CCGTCAGCAGGAACAGCAGTACAGCGTTTGAACAGCCAGGTACATGGTTTGTCTCTTTTAGGGAGAACGTCTGCGTGGAGCTCATTCTCCACGAGTTTTAGCTCTGGCTTGTCCAGTGGTTCTCTTTTCACACTCTTCCATCTCTTGGTTCCAAATCACTGCTGTTGGTTGATTGCCTCCTAGTCTCCCGACGGCAACCTCTTTCAGGGCATAAGTTCTTCTCTTTGACGCCATGGGGTATATTTGGTTAGACTCTGGTCAAAGGATAGCTTACCTTAACCTTGCTAACTTGTTACGTCCAGGCCAGATGTTTGCTTAGGCCAGAAAGCTACACTAAAATTACTAACACTCTTGCAACAAATGTGTTGAGTCCCTGCACTGTGTCAGATTGTGTTCTAGGCTCTGGAGCACAGCCTCTGCGTGTGCAAGGGAGCGATGGCCGGGGCAGGGCAGGGCGCGGCGGCCTCTCTGAGGAGGTGACGTTTGAGCTGAGGCTGGGTGATGAGAGCAAGCCAGGCGTACGGAGCTCCGGGGAGGCGCCGGCACAGGAGGATCGGCAAGTGTGGAGGCCTTGAGGTGCTCGAGGACTGTGGGCAGGGGCCGTGCGGCTAGGAGCTAGGACAGCAGACGGAGGGCTGCTTCAAGGCGAGGTAGGTTGGGGGCAGGTTACATCTGGCCTTGTCAGGAATTTGGCCGTTGTTCTAAGCGTAATGAAAAGCCCCTGGAGGATTTTAATGGGGGAGTGACAGGATCTCCCTTTTTAAATAGGTTATTCTGGCTGCTACATGGAAAATGGTCTCAGAGTGAGTTGGGGGCAAGAATGGAAGCAGAGGGTCCGTTTAGGAGATGACTGCAGGGCTACAGTCAGCAGGCGCCAGTGGCGTGGATTCAGGTGGTGGACGTGGGGAGTGGACCCTCATCCTGTTTCGGAGCCAGTTAGTCCACACCTCCTGAAGGCTAACCCTGCTTGCCAGCCTGCTTTCCTTCTCTTCAACACGTAGGTTGGGTGGTTTCTGCCAGCCAGCCCAGCCTAGGGCGTTAGCAAGCGTCCAGGGTGAGCAGATAGAGCCTCCCGTAGCCTGATTGCTGACTTCTGCCATTTAGTTTGTCAGATAGTCCTGCAGAGGTGCCGTGGGGATGGGGACGGCCTGGATAGAGCTGGCTAAAGCAGAATACAGCCTGTCCTTCCCCACCTCTGTATCATTACTACACAGAGTTGATACTAGAGCCCCTGACTGCAAAACTACAGCCTGACCATAGAGGTTTTTAATCTTTTTACAAAATTAAGTAACTTTATTTTGAAAAAGGCACACAAAAACTTACATGCACTTCTAGGTATTCCCAGATCCCCTGTGGCCTGTCACGGGTTCCCCTTTGAGAACCAGCATGTAAAGCTGTGGGGTACCTGGGGGGTGACTTGATCTGTAATAGACCCCATCAGGAAAGGTCAGTCTCCTTCACTTTCACCAGATTCACTTAACCTGATAATCTGTACTTGTCATGACGTTAACTGAATGGTGTTTTTGTTAGAAGGATAGAGAAGTCAATGAGGATAGTAGAGCAAAGACTTGGCAAAGGTTGTAGAACATTCCCAGTGTTCTTAGTAGTTCATCTCTTCTTACTGTTCAGTTCATGAACATCTGTCCCTCCCTGCTCTGTTTGTGTGTTGTAACAGTGCTGTACCTTTACACAGTTCTGATAAAGCAACAGAAAATTGTAGGCTTTCATGTATAATATCTCATGTAAATCCAAGCCAAAGGCCTTATATTATATTCTAGAATTTTAAGTTTCTTAATAATAGTGGGAAAGAATGGAAAAAACTTCTTCTGTAGAATTTTCCACAAAGTTCATTTTCTTATGATGTTGTAAAAAGAATACTAGACAAGGAATTAGAAGACCTGAATCCAGTCATTGTTCTACCACTATCTAGCCATGCGATTGTGAGCAAACAATCCATTCATCACATAGTGGTTGAGCACTTTCTCCGTGCCAGTCACTGGGCAAGGAACTGTAGATGCGGAGATGAGCAAAGAAGGAGGCGTAGACTTTGTGGAGCTCTTTGTTTCTTGAGCGTAATGGGGAAAACAGACGTTAATCAGTCATAATCACACAAATGTCTGGTTACCACATCGCATCAATAAAATGGAGAAAGTGATTTAAGAACGTTTCTGAGCCCTGGTTTTCACATCTGTAAAATGGTAATAAATACATAATTCATAAAATTACTGAGATGATCAAGTATTTATATATAGGCCAAGGTAAAGTTTTCACATGTTAGTGTAGTTTCCTCACATTTGTTTACATTTTACTTCTACATTTTATTTGTAGAACATATGATTAGATACATTCCTTACATAAAATATTTTGGTGCTCAAAATGATAGCTAAATTCTGTTTTTGATGGATGTGGAGGTTAGAAGTAAATTATATTAACTAAGGATTGTAACCACTGATATATCAGTTCAACAGCAAGAATTAGATCCTTTGATATCATGTGTTTGGGGACAGGATCGAGTCAAATTCATTCTGGGAAGAACTCAATCTTGAATAGACACCAATCAGAAACATGAATGGGAAATTCAGTTTTTGTCCAAATTCTCACACTGACTTTTTTTCTCCCCTTGTTTCTTTGACAGCTTATTCTCTCCAGTTGGGAAGGAGGCTACAACTTACAGTGTCAGGATCTTACCAGTGCAGGGGAAGCCGATATCCGGGTGAGTCAACCATGTGTAACCGTTTCTCCTTCCAGATATGATGATGGAAGCTGGGGTTTATTAAGAAACGGTCTCCTGTCCTAATAGAAATGCTTACTTGGGGGACAGACCAAATGAACCATGGTGCATCCATGCAATGGGTCCCTTTGCAAAGTGGAATGAGGATGACCACTGTCCTGTTACAAAATAATCTCCAGGATGTAGCTCAGTGGAAAGGAGCAACCCGCAGACCGTGCTTACAGTACAGTGCCTTGTGTGCAAGAAATGATAGGAATATGTGTATATTTGCTTATGTTTTTAAAAAGAATCAATGGCAGAATAAACCAAAAGCTAACAAAATGGTTTCCTTTTGCGGGAGGGAACAGGTCAGAGGGGATAGGGATGGAAGCTAGACTTCTCTGAATGTACCTTGTCTTATATTTCAGAACCAGTTGGTGTTTTTACATAATTATAAAACAAATTTTAAAAGATTACAAGGCAGCCTCCCCCCAGATATCTCGGAAATAAACTAAATTAATATACCCATATATTAAGTTGTTGACATAACCACCCAAAGAAGAATTATTTCAAGAGCCTTTAAAACAGTGTTTTGACTGCATATCCCAAGTGAGACACATCTTAACAGCATTCAGTAACTTGGGGGGCTGCTATTACTAATAAAAATATTGGTATTGCTTGTTGTGAGACTATTATAGGTACACTTAGGGTAAGCTATATGATAATGCTATTACAACTAGTATTTGAAACATAGAAGAAAAGAAACTAAAACTCACTAATTACAGTTTCAAATTGGAAATAGAATTAACTTTATTCTTTCTAAAAACAAATGTGTTTTTTAGCTCTGTGTACAGGAAGGGCCTAGTTAGTCTCTCACAACCCAGCAATGATACCAAAATTGTGCTAAGTGTAATCCACCAAAAGGGTTTAGGATTCTTAGAGAGTTGGCCAATTCCTGATTGGGGTGGGAAATGTATATGAGAAGAATCCAGGACATCTTGTGACAGAGCAAGGAAGCTACCCAAGACCACTAAGGTCATGACAAGGAGATGTAGGAGCCACCTTGAAGGGACTCCCACGGCTAAAGGGGGGACAGTTTGAGTGTCAAAAGGAATACTGACATACTAAATTTATGAAAAACCGAGTTTAAAATTATACTAAAAAAAACTCCCTCATTGTTGCCTTTTGAAGGTTGCTAGAACACCAAGAAGTTCTAGACGAAAAAATGAAAGGACAATAATCAAACATTTATCTTGCCTTTCATATGTAAGTTTCCAAATTGCTAAAGAGGAAGAGCTCTTCTCTATAAGAGAAAAATGCATAAGTGTGAAGAGAATTTGAAAATCACCATTTTGCAACTTCTAGTGAAGTAATGGATCTAGACAGTGGTCATCTGTAAATGATGAAAGTAATGGGCCGAAGTTGAATGGAAACTTCATAATGATTAGATTAGGCTGTTAACACCCAAACTCACTGCTGATTTTAATATCAGAAGTTAGGTACCTCTTGATGTGATTCCATAGGAAGTACCCAGAACCACGTCTGATGTACAGTTGACCACTGAACTACGTGGGTTTGAATCACGCTGGTCCACGTATACGCAGGCTTTTTTCAGTACTAAATACTACAGTACTGTACAGCCCGCAGACACGGAGGAACCACACTACAGACGGCTGGCTGTAAGTTGTACACAGATTTTCGATGTGCAGAGGGTCAGCGCCCTAACCCCTGTGTTGTTCAAGGGTCAACTGTATTCTTGCCCACCTTAAACCCCTGAATCCAGTTAAGCCTCTAACCCTTATTGCTGTTTACAGAAAATGGCGGGGGGGTGG
>NW_006793488.1:4911667-4945330 GCF_000442215.2 Lipotes vexillifer | reverse complement strand
TGGGCGGGTAGAGAAACAAGTTAAACCACATGAGGAAGAAACAGTCATCCAAATCCATATTAGAAGTTCTGTACAACTGATCTAGTTTAAGAAAGAAAAGACATGAAACGAAACAGGGGAGCAGGGAAAGGGAACTGTTACTGATTAGAAGAAACTTAAGAACCACGTCAAATAAATGCAAGCTGGACCCTGATCCTGATTTAAACAAACCAATAAAAAGACACTTTTGAGAAAATCAGGTGGATATGAAGGTGGACGGACTATTAGAAGACATTAAAGATTCATCAATTTTATTAAATAAGAGATAAGATAGTGTCTCACCTAATGAAACTTAAAAGCTTTTGCACAGCAAGGAAAACTATAAACAAGAGGAAAAGACACCCCTCAGAATGGGCGAACATATTTGCAAAGGAATCAATGGACAAAGGATTAATCTTCAAAATATATAAACAGCCCATGCAGCTCAATATTAAAGAAACAACCCAATCCAAAAATGGGCAGAAGACCTAAATAGACATTTCTCCAGAGAAGACATACAGATGGCCCACAAACACATGAAAGGATGCTCAACATCACTAATTATTAGAGAAATGTAAATCAAAACTACAATGAGGTATCACCTCATACCAGTGAGAATGGGCATCATCAGAAAATCTACAAACAGCAAATACTGGAGAGGGTGTGGAGAAAAGGGAACCCTCTTGCACTGTTGGTGGGAATGTAAATTGATACAGCCACTATGGAGAACAGTATGGAGGTTCCTTAAAAACTAAAAATAGAATTACCATATGACCCAGCAATCCCACTGCTGGGCATATACCCAGAGAAAACCATAATTCAAAAGGCACATGCACCCCAATGTTCACTGCAGCACTATTTACAATAGCCAGGTCATGGAAGCAACCTAAATGCCCATTGACAGATGAATGGATAAAGAAGATGTGGTACATATACACCATGGAATATTACTCAGTCATAAAAAGGAACGAAATTGGGTCATTTGTAGAGATGTGGATGGACCTAGAGACTGTCATACAGAGTAAAGTAAGAAAGAGAAAAATATCGTATATTAATGCATATATGTGGAATCTAGAAAATGGTACAGATGAACAGGTTTGCAGGGCAGAAATAGAGACACAGATGTAGAGAATGAACATATGGACACCAAGGGAGGGGGGAAGGGGGTGGTGGTGGTGGTGGTGGTGGTGGTGGTGGGATGAATTGGGAGACTGGGATTGACATATATACACTAATATGTATAAATTAGAAAACTAATAAGAACCTGCTGTATAAAATAAATTTTTAAAAAAATAGTGTCTCAGTGGTTATGTTCAAGTCTCCCCATCTATTAGAAGTTGTTATAGATAAACTGATACACTTTGTATTTGCTTATGTTACATTCCTCCCCGCCCCAAAAAAAGTGGTAGGAAACAGAATTGATTCCACAAATTGGAATCATACTGAAAATTTTGAAGTTCAGGGATAGATACCAGAGGGTTTGCATTCCTTACTCTTACTGCATTTGTGAATATTTGAAAATTTCCATAATAAAAACATGGGTTATTAATAGGTGGTAGAAACCTTTTAATTAAAATTTTAAGATGAGCATTTTTAAACATCTTCAAAAGCTATAGTACAAAAAGTAAGATGTATAGGGCTTCCCTGGTGGTGCAGTGGTTGAGAGTCCGCCTGCCGATGCAGGGGACGCGGGTTCGTGCCCCGGTCCGGGAAGATCCCACGTGCCGCGGAGCGGCTGGGCCCGTGAGCCATGGCCGCTGAGCCTGCGCGTCCGGAGCCTGTGCGCCGCAACGGGAGAGGCCACAGCAGTGAGAGGCCCGCGTACCGAAAAAAAAAAAAGTAAGATGTATAGATTTCTCTACACCCGTTTCATTTCTGTTATCACAGACCTAGTACACTTTGGGATACCATGCAGTTCTCTAAAAGCCACTGTTGTATGTATGTGTTTACTTATTTTGTTTGTTTGTTTGTTTTTTGCGGTACGCGGGCCTCTCACTGTTGTGGCCTCTCCCGTTGCGGAGCACAGGCTCCGGATGTGCAGGCTTGGCGGCCATGGCTAATGGGCCCAGCCGCTCCGCGGCATGTGGGATCTTCCCAGACTGGGGCATGAACCCGCGGCCCCTGCATCGGCAGGCGGACTCTCAACCACTGCGCCACCAGGGAAGCCCTGGTTTAATATTTTTGAAGGTTAATGATTCCCTCAAACATTTACGATGGTGCCAGCACACCTTATGAGTGTCTTCATGGGAAGTAAATAGTAGAGCATTAAATTCTAATTTCAAAGCTCCTCTTACAGTGTCTCCTCTTCTGTTTAACTGTGAGTGCTGAGAGCCCGGTGCCTTTAATGAAAGTGCCTCCCTGCGATGGGGACTGTGTGAGGGACTTGGGAGGGAAGCAAGCCCTCGCTGTGACCTGTTGGGGCTGGGGGTTGAAGGGCAGAGAAGCACCTGGAGTTTTCATCTTCTGAGGAAAAGACACGAAAGGCTTCGTCCTAGACTGCTTTCAGGGAGCATGATGTTTAAGGGACAAAATATGAACAGTAAAGGAGCAGAGAAGAATCAAAATCAGTGGAACAACAGTGGTGGCCTGCTAAGCCCTGAGCGGAGTGAAGGAGACCCTCTCCGCCTCGGAGTGACTTACAGCCTAGCGGGAAGGAGACTTGCTCATGACTGTGGTTATTGATAACAGAGGCGTAAAGTAATTTGGGACCACAGATGAAGAAGGGGATGATTCAGCCTGAGACAGGAGGGTGAGGTCACATTCCAGAGCAAGGTGGCATTTGAGAGGAGTGCTAATAGGATGACAGGACCACGCCAGACGTGGGGTAGGGGAGGCATGCTGGACGCATGAGAATGAGGCATATGGGGGTAGCAGGGCTCCAGGGAGAGGAAGCGACCACTTGAACAGCACACAGGATGCCCGGGGGTGTGCTCGGAGGAGGACAGTGGACACAGCAGCCCCGCGGGCCCGCGGAGAACCTGTATCAACCGAAGAATCATAGACTTGGTTCTGTAGGTGCAGAGGAGCCACTTGATCAGTTAATGTATTTTGGAAAGAGAATTCCTTTCACCAGAGGGGCTGGATTGCTGGGAATAAGGCAGAGCTGGAGGCAAAGACACCAGGTGAGATGCTTTCTCCAGAGTCTGGGAGCCGGGCGCGCTGGTGAAGCACAAACGGGGGCGGGGGGGACGCAGAGGCGGGCAGCACTGCGGCAGCAGCACGCCTCACCTTGTCTTTTCCCCGTTTTACATTTCGTACAGGTAGCCAGAGTGTTATGGTGGTACTACTACTCCAAATTAATAGAGTTCCTGGACACGATCTTTTTTGTGTTGCGGAAAAAAACCAGTCAGATTACCTTTCTTCACGTATACCATCATGCCTCTATGTTTAACATCTGGTGGTGCGTTTTGAACTGGATACCTTGTGGGCAAAGTAAGTGAAGTTGTCAGTTTTTCAGTTCTGTGTGATGGGTCTCCCATACTGAGCGTCGCACACCTTCAGGAGAGAGAACTGGGCCCGGCCCAGCCTCCTTGTCACACGGGGAAGCACACCTTTGCCAGTGGCCGTTTCGTTTCTTGTCTTTTTTTTTTTTTTTTTTTTTTTTTTTTTGCGGTACGCGGGCCTCTCACCGTTGTGGCCTCTCCTGTTGCGGAGCACAGGCTCCAGACGCGCAGGCTCAGCGGCCATGGCTCACGGGCCCAGCCACTCCGCGGCATGTGGGATCTTCCCGGACCGGGGCACGAACCCGCGTCCCCTGCATCGGCAGGCGGACTCTCAACCACTGCGCCACCAGGGAAGTCCTGTTTCTTGTCTTTGATCCTGGCAAAATCTTTGAGTATTACGATAAATTTTAAAAATGCTTCCTTTTCCGTGCACCAAGTGCCCGATGGCCGGAAACCCATACCCCAGCTGGAGCAGTTTTACTTCATTAACTGCAGCTGTAAAAAATACAGCGCCTTCCACAGTCACCACTTAGCTGTGGTACAGGTTGAGTCACATCAACTTTGGGGGCTTGTTTTTCCATTCTGAAAAATTAAAAGTCACGTCACTGTGACCCACCAGAACAGTAGCTTTCAATTTTCTTTTTCTTTTTACTGAGAGCTTAATAAGTGATACGTTTTATATCACAACCCAATGTCCTCATTCATATATATACATTTTGTATGAAACAAATTTCATGAAACAGTATTTAGCCCGGCTCTGTGTGATGCACTTTATTTCTCGCTGCGTTGGGTCTTCGTTGCCGCACACAGCCTTTCTCTAGTTGTGGCGAGCGGGGGGCTGCTCTTCATTGTGGTGTGTTTGCCACACACTGCCACCGCAGTGGCTTCTCTCGCAGAGCATGGGCTCTAGGCGCGCGGGCTTCAGTAGTTGTGGCTTTCAGGCTGTAGAGCGCAGGCTCAGTAGTTGTGGCGCACGGGCTTCGTTGCTCCACAGCACGTGGGATCTTCCCGGACCAGGGCTCGAACCCACATCCCCTGCATTGGCAGGCGGATTCTTGACCATCATGCCACCAGGGAAGGCCTGTGATGCACTTAAAAAAAAAAATGATCTCACTTTTTCAGAAAGCTAATGACAACTCTCACTATATTGATTTCACAATTGACTGATGTGTCGGTTATATGACCTGCAGTTTGAGAAACACTGAGCTCGCGAGAACAGTACTTTTCTATTTGATGTTTATTGTCTTGTACCCAAGAATTTAAAAGTGTTCTGTGAAAAATCAGAACAGGTAAAACTTAAAATAGTTTTGTCCTAGGATTTAAAAGCTTGTGGAGATGGTATTTTTAAAAACCCGAAGGGTATTTGCAATACATCATTGACTGTGAAGATGCAAATTTAAACTCCAGTGTGAAGAAAAATTGTTGGAGGTGCAGCAGAGAGAAAAGAGACGCTTTCTCATGCCTCCTAGACCGACATACTCTGGTCTTGGTTATTAGGATTACAACAGACTTGCACTGTAATCATAGGCTGAAATCAATACCGCAGGACTGTTGTCAAGGTTAAGTATGTTTCACGATTATCAAGTTTCATTTATAACTCACTAAAGCATCTAAAAGTCGGTCTTGAATAATCACTTTGTAAAGACATCGTATTTCATTCACAGGAATTCTGTGTGTGTGATGATTTCTATTCAAGCTAGAATATTATAAAAATTAGCAACTACTCTTTTATTAATGGATGGAAATGAAAACTCAGGTTGGAAGAGAAACATCACTAATATTGTGCTGCCTGGTACTCTGAAACTGTATTTGTGTTTTCATATAAATTCACTGCCCTGACAAGCTATTCCAGCCCGTGTATGAGGACTTGCCAGATTCCTGGTGGTGTTCCTCTTGTTTCTTATTCGTTGACTTGATCTGTCTAGATCACTAATCCAGGATTGGGAAAGCAGGCAGGAGAATTTAAATTGATTAGTTAACCACCAACATACGTGCAGTGCCTTTTAGTTTATATAGTATTATCTCGTTTAACCGCATCTCACTCTTAAGAGATAATTACTCTATACCTGTTTTCCAGATGAGAAACGAAATTTACAAACTAGTATGTCCAAGGGGACAGAACTATTAGGAGGTCCCCTGGCTCCACAGCCTGTCTCCTCTCCCACAGGGCTGACAGCTCATAGAGGCATAGCGCTCACTTTGTGCTGGGCACCGTTCCGAGCCCTTTGCCTGCATTGATTGATGTCATCCTTACGACGAGTTCCCTGTTTCCGTCTCCGGCCCCTTACCTCTTTGCAGCTCAGTCCTTTTGACCCTTGGTTGACCCAACCTAGAACTTAGCCCTCGCTCCTTGGTTTCCTGAAACACGCTTCACCCACGTTGATGTCAGATTTCATGAAGGTGATAGCAGGGGAAGGGGAATTCCACGGCACAGCTCAGCACAGGAGCTATCCTAAAACTGGATTTTAGACGTTCTTTCTTCCAGAAGTCCACGAGGTGGCTTGGCTACTGGGAAAGTCCCATAGGCCCGCCTCTCCCCTGCCCCAGCCTCTTATCCTGCTGGACCTTTCCTCTCCCCTGTATTCTCTTACCTTCTGCAGCATCTTCTGGTTCTAGGTCCCTGCCAGGTAGATTTTATTTACTGAACTACAAAGAGCAATACATTTTCCTTGACTCTTTAGCACCCTGTCCAGCTATGAACAAAGAAGGCTCTTTCTATGATCAAAATGGCTCATCAAAGGTTTAGCTACAGCAAAGACACTTCCTCAGATTCTGCCACCTGATTGGATGGTGGTAATGACAGAAGCAGCAAAGCCTTTGCGAATCTGGGGTTACCTGTTTGGTTGGCACTGACTGAAAACCTACCCCAGGTTAGTCCCTCTATCTAGGTGACCTTGGGCGAACCCCCGGATAATGGCACAGGAATCAGGGTGAATTTGTCAGGGTGAATTTTGTTAGTGCCATATTGTTATTTGTCTTCAATTATGATGTACAGGAAGGGTATTACTTGACAACGAACGGTCGTACTTGCTAGAAGAACAGTACTTTATACTGTACTTTTCTAGGTTTCTTCGGACCCACCCTGAACAGCTTCATCCACATCCTCATGTACACTTACTATGGCCTTTCCGTGTCTCCGTCTGTGCGCAAGTACCTCTGGTGGAAGAAGTATCTCACACAGGCTCAGCTGGTACGTCATCCCTCTGTCGGCTTTTCTGCATGCGAAGCATCTGCCTGTCCTCAGTCCCAGCCCTGGAGGTCAGAGGCTTTTCTGCGTGTTGAGGCTGCCTGTTTTCCTCTGACAATGGACTTTTAAGAGCAAAACCTTGTGTGCTAAAACGTCTGTGTGAATACTTTCGAAATTACTATCTGTTAAAGCATTTTTACCTAAATGATTTCAACTGTGATTTTTCCAGGAGAAAATTAATCATGGCCAATTTTATACACTTCCTAATTGCAAACAAGGTTTCTGGGTAGGACGGTGGGCTGCTTCAGCGTTGTCTTGTTTGTTTTACCCCTGCACGAGGTAGGGAGTACGAGTCGTCGATTTCTAACTGCCTGAATGCAGAGTGGTTCCACCCTTGCCGCCCCTGCAGGTGCAGTTCGTGCTCACCGTCACCCACACCATGAGCGCTGTCGTGAGGCCCTGCGGCTTCCCCCTCGGCTGTCTCATCTTCCAGTCTTCTTATATGCTGACGCTGGTCATCCTGTTCTTAAACTTCTATGTTCAGGTAAGTTAAATATAAATATTCAACTGTAAAACACTAGACTGTGCACTTTTGCATTATGTATTTAATTTTACCGATTTTTATGGTAGCACAGGCTTGTTGATAAATTCAGATAACAGAGGTGCACACAGTACAAAGTGAGACTTGCATTCTCAACTCCTCTCCCTGTGTCCTCCTCACAGGATAACCAGTGTTCATGGTCTGGTGGGCATTTTGTTAGACGTTTTTCAATGCATGCATGTAGTTTTATCAAAAATATGCATTCGAGGGCTTCCCTGGTGGTGCAGTGGTTGAGAGTCCGCCTGCCGATGCAGGGGACACGGGTTCGTGCCCCGGTCCAGGAAGATCCCACATGCCGCGGAGCAGCTGGGCCCGTGAGCCATGGCTGCTGAGCCTGCACGTCCGGAGCCTGTGCTCCGCAACAGGAGAGGCCGCGACAGTGAGAGGCCTGCGTACCGCAAAAAAAAAAAAAATGCATTCGAATCATGTATTTGCACCATGCTACCGAAGTCTGCCCTCTGAAAGTTAGACACTGTGTATAGTAACACAGATCCAGGAATTCTGTATGAACGGTGGAAAACATGGACTAAATGAACTTAATATTAAAAAACTGTTTCCATGTCATCTACTGCTACACTGTAGACTCACTGTTTATTTGGGGGAAAAAAAATTATTTTAAGGCGAATCAGTATGGAAAGGTCACACTGACTTTTTCTTAAGTGTCATTTTCTTTTTAACAGTTTCAGTGGAAGAGATTTTCAAAATGCAGTTTCAAAGCGACTGTTATAAGAGAACTGATGGCAGTGGTAATAGCACAGGCCTCACGTGGCTGTAGATTTTAAATTGCTCTCCTTTGTGGGCTGCAGAAATAGAAACCTTCATAAGAAAAATGAGAACATACAGTTTATTCAAAACAGTACTTTTGAAATTGTATTCAACTGTTTTCTCCTGCTTTGCTGATTTTTTAGTTTGGGTTGACTTTCAGCAAATGCATAGTGGTTTTACACAGAGGACAACTGTGGGAACTGAACTTTTGACAGCTTTTCAGCTCTTGTGTTTCTGAAACTGGACTAGCAGTGCTTTGTCTTTTGTAAGAGATAAAAGTTTCCTTTGAGAATTTCTAAAGAAATAACCATTGAGAGAACCAAACAAAGCCCCCACCCAGCCCTGCTGCCCCCCATCCCCCCCCCAAAAAATTGCTCAGTGTTGCAGGAAGGCTAAGGGAATCGGTAGCCCAGCAGGGGGCAGTGGCGCTCAGAGCTGTGGTTCCATCTGCTGGTTCAGACGGAGTCTTAGTCCTTTAAAATTGAGTGTATGCTCTTCAGTGTTGACCCTTGTTGATGCCATTGCTTTATTTTAAAAATTACATCCTTAAATAAGTCATGGGGATGTAACATACAGCATGGTGACTTTAGTTAATACTGTAGTTCATATTTGAAAGTTGCTAAGAGATTAGATGTTAAAAGTTCTCATCTCAAAAAAAAAGTTCTGTACCTATATGTGATGATGGTAAACTAGACTTTGTGATCATTTCACAATATATACAAATCAAATCATGTTGTACACCTGAACTAACAATGTTGTGTGTCACTTGTACCTGATTTAAAAGTTCAAAAAAATCATATTCTTTCCAAGTAAGCAACTAATGCAGAATAATTTGAATGCTAATCCCATGAAACTGAATACATAAATACTAACCTGATGTGGGTAAGGTGAAAGAAACAACTTTTCATTGTTGGAATTCATGCATCCCTCTTGTTTTTACCCTATTATTTTTAACCCAAAGCTTAAAAATTGTCATATTACAAACAAGAATTCTTACTAGAAAGTTCAGTACCCAGTGAAGATCATGCACTGTTTTAGACCATATGTCACATTATAGACAAGGTCTTATTAAAAGATCCTTTTCTCTTTCTCTCTCCAACATGTACACAACCAACAGACATACTGGAAAAAGCCAACGAAGAAAGATGGGGAAGACCCACATGCAGGGCAAGAAGTTAAGAATGGTTTTTCCAAAGCCTACTTCACTGCGACAAATGGAATAACAAACAAGAAAGCACAATAAATGTTGAGTAAGACAAAGCATATATACTAGCCTAACAGATTCGCTTGTTTTAAAGCAACGACTGAATTGAAAGTTATATATGTTTTAGCATAAACTAATTTCTTTTGAGTTTATAAATCATTTGTACCGGGAATGTATTAATATATTGCTAATAGGTTAATCTGTTGACATGCTTCCATCGGCAATGAGGTGACAACTCTGCAGACCTCAGAACTGGTGCGACTTCTCTCCTTCCCGCACCGACCTAACCCCTCACCAGACACTCTCTTGATAAAGCCTTCTGCACCTACAAAGCCAGGACACAGGGAGCACTGTTTCTCACAGCAAGTCTGCAAATAAGAAGTTAGAGTTTTGTTCAGATTTAAAACGTTTAAAGCAAAATGTTAATTGTCTTCTAAATACAGGGTATGCTCTAATCTATCTTCAGCAATGACTCTCAGTACATAAAGTAATCAGTCCATTTGTTCCTTTATGAATCAACCCCAGAAAATATTCAAATGGTCACATAAATGGAAAGCCCAGCAAAACTTTTCTCTCTCGTCGGTCTCTGGAGTGTCAAATTCCCACAGCTACTCCTAATTCTCTAGTGACGTGGTAACAAAGTTCGTATTTTTTTTTTTTTTTTTTACTTTGAAGAAAAATCTTCTACCAAAACCTTCACAGCTCGGGCTTGGGTAGGAGTCGTTCCTCAGCTTTAATTGGGTTTCCTTCATTATTCATATATTCACATCTACCTCCGATGTCAAGGTGCCCCAGGTTAGGATACAGATGCAATGCTCAGTTTTAAAAGCAGGAACTGACTTTGCCCATTTCCTTTCTGACAAGGACTCGAGTCCAGTGGGCCCTTTTTCTTAGAATGATATGTCACTGGACTATTAATAAGTCAGAATTAATAGAGCATTGGGGGCAAAATAGACATTGAACTTGCCGACGATTTCTTATGAGCCTCCTTGTGAGTATTATCCCCCAAATACTTGCTGTCACTCTTTGCAGGTTACATTATTGAAAATAGGAAAAGAGGGCTATGGGAAGGTGCTGGGAACGAGCCACAACGAAAAGCACCAGTTTGGCAAACTCGGCGCTTCCTTTCCCTGCTCCAAGTAACACGAGCTCCACTGAGAAGCACGGGAGCAGAGGAAGGTTAGCAGGACCTTCTCCCAGCGGTGGGGCTATTATTTACTATTATAAATTGTCCCAAGAATGGAAACTGAGGATATTTTCTGAAGATCTGATGAAGATTGATATACTGTAAAATTTTTATACCCTATAAAACAAGATTTGCCAACTTTGATGCTTTATCTTCTTTCCTACCTTATTTTAAGAAGTTTTTAGGTCATAACATGGATATCAGAGGCTTAAGTGCCAGAAAGGCATTTTCACCATTGCCCCAACACATTACAGTCTGTTTGGGAATGACTTTGTCCTTTTGGGGGCATTTCTTTTTTTTATGAGTATTTGGAAAAAAATGTTTTGTTAACTACAGGAAAACAAACACACTTCGGTACTGACACATACGCTGAGGAAACCAACTCTTCTGTTTCCTGTAAAAGCCCCTTGGGATTCTGCTGCACTGAAAGGTGACTGACCTTAGTCCAGTCTTCACGGTGAGGGCATCGTGCCCTGTAGCCCCTTCTCTGCCAGTTGACCCATTTCTAACGAACAGACATCTTCTGTCTGATGCCCCCTTACTCTTGGATCTTTCTAAATAGCTTTTTAAAACTGACTTGCTGGGCTTCCCTGGTGGCGCAGTGCTTGAGAGTCCGCCTGCCGATGCAGGAGACGCGGGTTCGTGCCCCGTTTCGGGAGGATCCCACATGCCGCGGAGCGGCTGGGCCCGTGAGCCATGGCCACTGAGCCTGCGCGTCCGGAGCCTGTGCTCCGCAAATGGGAGAGGCCACAACAGTGAGAGGCCCGCATAACGCAAGGAAAAAAAAAACAAAAAAAAACAAAAACTGACTTGCTTTAGGGTGCTTAATCTCCGCTTCCATCACATCATACCTGCACGGTTATACGTCTCGTTCTCTCCCAGAAACTCACTTTAAAACGAGGGCTCGCTTCAAGCATGGCTCAGCACTCCTCTGTGACAAAACCCGCGACAGGCTGAGGACGAAGCACCCTGGAGCAGCTGGGCTGTAGTTCAGTTTTACGTCTCAGACATGAGCTAAAATCTGTTACCAAAGTGCACTCACCGCAGGTAAAAATGAGACTCAGAAGACAGACATCACTGGTCAGTCACTGGCTCCAGCTTATTTTTAATCGTCAGTGAGGCCCTGGGCTCACCACTTGGCCTCATACCTGCAGTTCTGGATGCTTTGCTGGGCTTCATATCTGCACAACAGGGAGGGAAGCATCCTTCAGCTGAAGGAGAAAGCCCAGGCAGCTGGAAGCCTCTCTGATCAAAGGAAAAAACTTGGTTAGTTTACACTTTCAAGCTCAAATTTGGCTAGAGGTTTCAGGATGCTTATTTCCAACTTGGTCTTTAATTCTAGAGAAGCTTAATGAAACACTTATTGCCTTAAACCATTCAAGGGCTGGTAAAAAAAAAAAAAAATACAGAGCTATATAAAGTCTTAGTCACAAAAACTGAGTCAGGTAAATGTCTTCACCTGTTTCTAAGTGTTACAATTTTAAACGTTTACTTTTAATGTGATTTACCTAAAGCACAGCTTTAAAAAAAATCTGTATAATTTGTCAAAAAAAGAAATGTTTTTTCCCCAAATAAATTTCCTCTTACTCATAGGTATGAAAACATTTAAATGAATACTGTAGGCATATATGTTGCTAATTCCAATTTTTTTAAGTAACAAAATGGAATGTTATTGAATGGAGTTAAATATAGAAATTTCAACCCATTGAAATTATATACTGAACTATTTAGGCACACTGTGCAGGGGGTACGTCCTCCCCATTAGAGAAGTATTTTTAAGGCAAAATGCTGTTTCCTGTGATGGAGAACTAGCTGTGTAAGAGACCAGTCTAGTCCTTTCCAGTGTTTCCATATCATTTTATGTTTCTGGGTACTTCCTTATTTGGAAAATAAGGATATCACTTTTTTGGTTTTCCTTTGAAAATACTTGTATGTTAAGAACGTATCGTGATTGGGGCAGCCGGGGAGGCAAGAGAAGCCATTTTTCTTTGTAGATAAAAAGCATTCTGTATAATTGTTGTATAATAAATTGATTTGTACACTAAAGCATGTTGTGATTCTTTTTGTTTGGTTCAAAGAACTTGCTGTTCCAAGTGACCTATTACTCAGGAATTTTTTTAAAGTGACATTTTAGCAGTTAATTTTAGATGTTTAAATTCATTTCAGTCAGCAGTGGGCTTTTATGTAACATTGTTACCTTTACGTAGTATTCATATACCAAGTTAAACTATTTCAGAAAATGGTCATTCATAAGGAAAAGTTAAGACCAATTAGCTAAGCAGAGGATATAAGGGTTACCACAAAAACCGCTTTACAGGGTAACCCGGGCAGGAATACTGGATTGGCTGGAGAGAGAAGATTAGGCACAAACAACATGGTGCCATGCTCTGCAGCTCTGGCCTCTCCCGTCACAGAGACGGGCAGACGGGAGGCCACCGCAGCTCAGGAGTAGAGGCATGTGAGCTGAGGCTTGACCTTGGTGAAGCCTGGCAGAGACTTAAGGGCGTGGAGCCCTCTCTGCATGGGGCTAAAGAGCCTCCCCTTAATCTGCTGGGATTTCATTATTTTAAACAACGGGTGGAACCAATTAATTAAAGCACAGTAACTGTCGTTGCAAACTAGCAGCTGCTTATACATGATAAACGTTCACCTAAGTAAATTTTAGTGTCTCCAAATAAGGGAAAGTTCAGTGTGTTTTTATTACTAAATTTATTATTACTACTTAAATTCATTATTTAGATTTTCTTCAGAATCAAATTACATTCACATTAAAGAAGAGTTCTACTCCAGGGCAGGTAAAGAAATAATCACTCTTATGACACCTAAACTACACTCCACCTAAAATATCCCTTGACCTTCAGTAAGTAACACGTGACTTTCAGTCATGGGGGATTAAAAAAAAAAGCTACTGATTTGTAGGTCATTTTTCTGTCTTGAGAAGCTGCGTTGAGGGAACACTGGGATGACACTAAGAGGACACGTAAATCTGAAAGTCATACCCTCATTGAGCGCTCTGTAAATGCAGTCAGTATGGCTCTTACGGGCAACCCACTGGGAGCCCATTATGATGCCGTCTGAGGCCAAATCCCCTGTGGCAGCCCAGCTGGCGTGAGACTCAGCACAGCCATTGTGGGCGCTCTCCAAGCTCCGGCATGGACCATGGCATTTGCATGCACCAGTCTGTTCCCTTGAGATGGTTACCACCACGCAGCCTTTTACACTTGGCCTGTGAACCTAGCTGACCCCGGGAGGCACCTCAATTCGTGAGATCTGAGCACTGAAAAAAATTCTGCACAGTTTTGCCTGGACTGATGTCATGTACTTCGAGGGAAATGAACTTTCCTGTTGACTGTGACCCCAATGATAAATATTGCAAGTGGCAAATTTCTCTGAAAGATTTAAGCCGTCTACCAAAGACAGTCCATGTAGAACCAGCCTTTTTTTTTTTTAAGGCTAGTTTAATCCTATGGGCTTTGATAGACTCTACTAGAAATAGTAATGTTCAATTGCAAAGCTCATCAACTCTTACCTTCCCAGTGCTGTATATTACACTCGGGATACACTCGGGAAGTGACCCAGATGAAATATGTGCCCTTAGAGTTCACAGTCTGGTAACGTAGATGGAGAAACGTTTAATTATAAAATAACAGAAGTACTGAAAACAGCTTACCTCGAAAACTTTCCCAAAGGAGACAGTGCCTGAGCTGTCTTGATGGGTGAGGAATTCTCCAGACAGACAAGGAGGAAACTTTGTCCAAGGAAAC
Organism: Lipotes vexillifer; assembly: GCF_000442215.2. Taxonomy (NCBI): domain Eukaryota; kingdom Metazoa; phylum Chordata; class Mammalia; order Artiodactyla; family Lipotidae; genus Lipotes; species Lipotes vexillifer. Next base: position 4,931,162 of record NW_006793488.1, on the reverse strand, counting down.
TCCAGAGGTTAAACACCCAGGACTCTAATGGGAGTCACGATCCCCTCCGCAATGCTGAGGCACTTCCTCCAGTGCCCCCCACATGCCAGGCATCGCACTAGGGTTTGGAATAAAATGGTGAAGAGATCAGACAAGGTCTCTGCTCAAAGAGCTCTTGTCCAGTGGGCACACCCTAGAGGGAAAACGGGGGTTATCACAAAATGGTAAGAATATGCTGTTTATGCTGTTAAACATGTCAGGATTCAGTCTCCCCTCATTCACGTGGGGAACCAAAGATGAATGCTGAGGCCACTGTTTGTTTATTCCTGATTCAGCTCACAACACCGTGCTACTACTCCTGGCTCGAGAAAAATGACCAAGACAACTGAGACACCATCACCAAGTGAGAATAATCACACTTTTGAAGCCTATTTGAAGTTTTTTTCTTCTTTTGACAACCGAAAAAGACAAACGATTGCACTATTAGTGTCCAAGCTGAGAAGCAGAACCACTAGGTGATACCCACATATATCCCTACAGAACTTGACCTTACACAGCTGTGCGAGTGATTAAGCAGCCTCTGCAAGGCTGTTGTCGTCAGGTCCGATGTTGGAGCTTGAAGTCTACACGGCAGACAGTCAAGAAGAGGGGATAGATATGGAGTGGGGAAGACCCGAGAGCAAGCCCAGAGCTGGAGCTCCCGAGGACAGACTGCCAGCCCAGCTGCCTCTGACCTTGGGGATGAGGGTGACCTGCAAAAGCCAGGGCCTGTGTCACAGAGCTATGCACACACCTGGCCCAGAGGAGGAGCTGACAGAGGATCAGGGGAAGGCAGAGTAGCTGCAGGCCCAGCATCTGCCTCAGGGCACTGAGGGGAGTCAGCAGACAGGCCACAGGGCATGTGCACACAAAATGGCAAACCCGCTACTCTGCCCTGCAAGCCTCCCACTGGACTCTCTCTGTAGTCCACTCTCACCAGAAAAGTACAGGAGCAGGGATTCTGGGAAATTCAGGTCAGCCTAGCCGACACATTACACAGCCACCATGTCCTGTTATAAACAATTAAAAATGCCTGTGCCACATAAAGAAAGAAATCCAGTGACCCAATGGAAAAACCGAAAGGCACGCCCCTAGCTTACCTGAATTCCCGGTAAGAGGAGTTTCAGCCAGTAGTGACCAGTGCTCTGGAACGCAGACGGCATTTGTTTCTCTGTTATCAGGTCAGTAATAATGACCACATCATAAATGGGAGAATCAAATGGTTAAATGACCAGAAACATAAGAGCCTGACCAGGTACAGGCGGGGCCTCTGCTCGATAGATCCTAATCCATGTGGCAACAAGTTTTTCCAGCTTTCCTTGACCAAAGGCAAAGCTGAGTTTTTTTCATGTTGGAGATTTATTGCTTTACTTAACATACTAGTTTTCTAGCACCAAAATTCCGAACTGACACTTACTGTCCATATATTCTAACCACTCCGACCCCCTGCCCACCTTTCTGACACACACACACATACACACACACTTCATTCCTTAGGCTCCTTGGAGAGGTCTCAACTACACTGGTTTTGAGACACCCTGTATTAGTCAGGATTCTCCAGAGAAACAGAACCAATAGGATATACATATAGATATCCTGACTTACAAAATATATGTATAAATAACTTACAGATGGGGGAGAGATACTTTTCAGCAGTTGGCTCCCAAAATTGTGGGAGTTGGCACGTGTGAAATCTGCAGGGCTGGCCAATAGACTGGAAACTCAGGCAGAATTTCTATGCTGCAATCTTGAAACAGAGACTTCTTCCAGCAACCTCAGTCTTTGCTCTTAAGGCCTTCAGCTGACTGAACGAGGCCCACCCACTTTATGGAGGGTAATCTGCTTTACTCAAAGTCCTCTGAGTTAAATGTTAATCACGTCTAAAAACGAAGTTAATTAAACACTTTTATACTCTATAAAGCTTACAACAATATACTATAACATAGCTCATTAAAAAATTTTCAAGAAAAATGATGACAAATTGGGGTTGTAAAGATGGTTTTAGGCTAATTAAACTATAAATAAGCTATATTATGTAACTTAATTATATAATGTATAAGCTAGTTTTCAGTCTAGTCTTTAACTGTACTTATCCAATCTTGAGCAAAGTTACTTTGTAGATGGCCTGAACTTATGTAGGTTTCATGTTCCTAAAATAAATTCACTCAACTGTATATACAACTTCATGCACCAGACTTTATTAGAGCATTTAGTAATTACTGAAAGATGAATATTTCTCCTCTGCTAAAGCTGGTAGTTTTGTTAAAGTTCTACAGAAACTAGAATACGTGCAGATCAAATGAAAGAGTAACTATTTCAAAATACAACACCATTTTCATCTGAGCTATGAAAATAAAAGGAAACCCTCCCTTAAAGAGGTATACTAAGTAGTATATATACAGATGCTGAGGTTTCCCCGCCCCCAAATAACTTGAAGATGCTTCTCAAAAATCAATTTTAATTTAAAAAATCATTAAAAAAAAAAAAAAGCAAATCACTCCAAGTTGCTAAACATCCTAAATTTCCTATTTTCTGATGAAATTTTAATACAAAAGGTTAACCTTTGTAAACAAATGGACAAACTACCAACATATTACAGACTATTCCAACTTGACTGGTCTCAGGAATTCCGTTTGGAGTGAATGAGCACAGAGCATTAAGGTACCGCTGCTGTGGCCTGAGGTAGATTTATCTCCTTCCCGTGGCTCAGGCTGGTGGAAAAGGAACAGGAGAACAGTAGTTAGTGGAGCCTGAACTAGCCCCTTCCTGGTCTCTAGAACTCAGCACGCCAAAATGAATGTCACTCCTTTTCATCCGCTCCATCCCTAACTCAGATATTCACTGAAGTTGCATCTTACCCGGCCACTGGAAGCTAAGGTCAGTCAGTGCAATGGGGGAAACTGCCCGCGGTCAAAATCGCTCTCAAAATTCTCTTGAACATGTGCTGCTTTCAAGACACACATGCCATCTCCTGATAGTCTAATGCACTAGGTTATTTTTCCCTCTGGTGTTGGAGAAAAGACAGCTATTTCTTGGGTGAAGGACCAGATAAAGTGGCTGGGCTGGCTTTCGGGGCCACCTTGTATGAAAAAAAATGCATGTTGTTAATAACCAGGTTGTCATTGAGCCCAGTTGGATGCTCACACAAGAGGTAGGTAGGAGCTGATGTCAACTGAGGCAACACAGTCTCCCATCCTCATGCAAACACTAGGGCGCATGCTCATTGAGAGGAATGGCAGACAGAATCACCTGTGCAATTTATTTCTCCATTTTGTCCTGTGTTCAGCACATATAATTTAATTTAGGCATGACTGACATTACTGGTTACCTATGCAACATCTGTTCTTCCCTTCTTCCTTATTAACAGAACCCCACTTTGCGGGAGGACAGTAATATGCTCAGTTAGATTCTTGCCACCCCAGATTCCCTTGTAACTAGGGAGGTTTACGTGACTCAACAAGATGGAGACAAAAGTCTATTGGTTTGGCTTCCATGAAAACTGTTTCCCTAATTTTTAAAAAAAGGGGAGGGCTTCCCTGGTGGCGCAGTGGTTGAGAGTCCGCCTGCCGATGCAGGGGACGCGGGTTCGTGCCCCAGTCCGGGAAGATCCCACGTGCCGCAGAGCAGCCGGGCCCGTGATCCATGGCCGCTGAGCCTGTGCATCCTGAGCCTGTGCTCCGCAAAGGGAGAGGCCACAACAGTGAGAGGCCCGCGTACCGCAAAAACAAAAACAAAAAAAAAAAAAGGAAGGAGGGCTTCCCTGGCGGCCCAGTGGTTAAGACTCCACACTTCCACTGCAGGGGGCATGGCTTTGATCCCTTCTTGGGGAACGCGGATCCCATGTGCCACGTGGCATAGCCAAAAAAAAAAAAAAGTGGGGGGAGAATAGATTCTAGTGGCACACATCTTTTACCAAATCCTTCACCCATCCCCTTCTCCCTGCCTGGAGTATAGAAGACATGCTTAGAAGCAGAGCTGCCATCCTGTGACCAAGAAGCCCAAAGCCACACGAAAGATGGCAAAGCAGACGGCTAAAAGAACCTGGGTCCTGGGCTTCCCTGGTGGCGCAGTGCTTGAGAGTCCGCCTGCCGATGCAGGAGACGCGGGTTCGTGCCCCGTTTCGGGAGGATCCCACATGCCGCGGAGCGGCTGGGCCCGTGAGCCATGGCCACTGAGCCTGCGCGTCCGGAGCCTGTGCTCCGCAAATGGGAGAGGCCACAACAGTGAGAGGCCCGCATAACGCAAGAAAAGAGAACCTGGGTCCCTAACGACCACTTAAAGCTGCTGTTTCAGCCCTCCGGGCTGCTGCTTACAGGGTTAAAATTAAATCCCTATTTGGTTTAGCCGCTGGAGTCTGATTTCTCTTACATATGACCAACTATAACACGTACATTTAATTCGCATTTGATCCAATTCCCCGCTAGGGCTGGGAATTCTAATATTCTTAGCCCAGATTAGTCTTTTACCCATATCCTCTTTTAGTACTATTCTGATTTGGAGATTTGTTATTTTTGTTTCCCCCATATAAAATAGTAATGTCTTCCTGATAATGAAAGTCATTCGAGATATAGGTACAAGGGTATTCACTACAGATTTATTTGAAATAATAATTTAAAATACTCTAAATGTTCATCAGTAGGAAATCACATGTATAAGTTATAGTAGGGCCATAAGCTAGAATACTTGACAGTTATTTAAAAAATGAGCAGATCCTTACTATTGACTTGGAAGGGAAGCCTACTTCTGTTACTGAGAGAACAAAGGAAGAACAATACTCATAATATTTAGTATATCATTTGTCACTTAAAATATATATAATTAAACTTATAAAGAGATTTGTATATATACTTACATAAACATAAAGAAATATCTAGAAGAACATATACTAAACAGTAAGGAGATAGTTCTCTGGATCATAGGGAAGAGGGAGGGTTAGGGAGAGGGGGAAAAGTTCACTCTTACTTTATAAATGTTATGCTGTTTGAGTTTATTACACAAATAGAACTACCATATGACCCAGCAATCCCACTACTAGGTATATACCCTGAGGAAACCAGAATTCAGAAAGAGTCATGTACCAAAATGTTCATTGCAGCTCTATTTACAATAGCCCGGAGATGGAAACAACCTAAGTGCCCGCCGTCGGATGAATGGATAAAGAAGATGTGGCACATATATACAATGGAATATTACTCAGCCATAAAAAGAAACGAAATTGAGCTATTTGTAATGAGGTGGATAGATCTAGAGTCTGTCATACGGAGTGAAGTAAGTCAGAAAGAGAAGGACAAATACCGTATGCTAACACATATATATGGAATTTAAGAAAAAAAAATGTTATGAAGAACCTAGGGGTAAAACAGGAATAAAGACAGAGACCTACTGGAGAACAGACTTGAGGATATGGGGAGGGGGAAGGGTGAGGTGTGTTAGGGCGAGAGAGAGACATGGACATATATATACTAACAAACGTAAGGTAGATAGCCAGTGGGAAGCAGCCGCATGGCACAGGGAAACCGGCTCGGTTCTTTGTGGCTGTCTGGAGGGGTGGGATAGGGAGGGTGGGAGGGAGGGAGACAAAGAGGGAAGAGATATGGGAACATATATATACAAAAAAAAAAAAAAAAAAAAGTAATTTGTATCTTGCACTAAATTCTAAAAATGTAGAACAGCCTATATAGAAAGTAAAGTCACCTAAAATGTCACCACACAGAAATAACCACAGATGACATTTCGATGAATATCTTCGAGAATCTAGACCTCTTATTACATATGCATGTACCCACACGCTCTCATCCTCTGCAACACCACCCCATCCTTGGAAAATTCTTTCTCGCCCTCTTCTTTTTTTTTTTCCTTTTTATAAATTTATTTATTTTATTTATTTATTTTTGGCTGAGTAGGGTCTTCGTTGCTGCGCATGGGCTTTCTCTAGTTGCGGTGCGTGGGCTTCTCATTGCGGTGGCTTCTCTTGTTGTGCAGCACACGCTCATGGCACACGAGCTTCAGTAGTTGTGGCTCATGGGCTCTAGAGCACAGGCTCAGTAGTTGTGGCACATGGGCTCAGAAGTTGTGGCCCACAGGCTCAGCAGCTGTGACACACGGGCTTAGTTGCTCCGCGGCACGTGGGATCTTCCCGGACCAGGGCTCAAACCTGTGTCCCCTGCACTGACAGGTGGATTTGTAACCACTGAGCCACCGGGGAAGCCCTCTCGTCCTCTTCCGCTGGCTTCCTCTCCCTTATCAAACTTCAACACACTGGAGCAGCCTGAGAATTCTGTCCTGGAACAACTGCTCTCTATAACTGGTCCCTAAGTCAACTCATCCAGTCTCGTGCTCAAGCCCCTCTGCCGTGAGTTTCTCCAGTTGCCCACCCGACAACTCCATCCAGACACTGAAGTCGCAAATCAGATATGTCAAATCAAGCCTTCGATATCTATCCATATCCTACTCCCCCTACCCGTAAAACCAGAACTTTCCTAGTCTTCACTATTTCCTTACATGACACCGATCTCCACCTCGCTGCTCAAGCCCCGAGCTGGAAGTTGCCCTTAATCCTGCTGTTTCCCCACCCACCACATCTAACCCACCAGCAACCCTTCCGGCTCCATGTGCCCCGGCACCTTGATCTGACTCCCCACACCAACACACACACACGCCCTTGAGAACAGACAGTCCTTTACTTTTATCCCTTTCATTGCAATTAAGAATCTAATCCGGTGTCCTTACTGTGGCCTGCAGGGCCCTAGGTGACCACCAGCACCACACACCCGCCTTCTGACCTCATCTTATACCACTACACCCTCGCTCCTTTTGTTTGGCCCTCACTGAATTCCTAGAACATACGAAGCTGCTTACGGCCTCAGACATCCTGTCCATTTCCTCCCAAGTCCCCTGCCCCCGCTCTTCCACCATCTCACCCATCAAGTTTGAACTCAAATTTCACTTCCTTCGGAAGGTTTGACTTGATTCTCCTCTTTCCATACTATCAGATTCTCTCACCTCACACTTTTTTCCTTCTTAGCTTTACCACTATCGTGAATGCTTATCTGTTTAATTGTTTACCATCTACCTTCCTACTAGAATGTACTCCCTATGAGGTTGAGGACCTCTTGCCTGCTGTGCTACCCCCAGGATCTAAGACAGTACCTGGTACCTAAAAGACTCAACAGTTCATTGAGTGAGTGAACATATGAACATATGCACCCTCATCTAACATTAAAAACAGATGGGGGGCTTCCCTGGTGGCACAGTGGTTAAGAATCTGCCCGCCAATGCGAGGGACACGGGTTCGAGCCCTGGTCTGGGAAGATCCCACGTGCCGTGGAGCAACTAAGCCTGTGCGCCACAGCTACTGAGCCTGCGCTCTAGAGCCCGTGAGCCACAACTCCTGAGCCCACGCACCACAAGTACTGAAGCCTGCACGCCTAGAGCCCGTGCTCCACAACAAGAGAAGCCACCGCAATGAGAAGCCCATGCACCACAACAAAGAGTAGCCCCCGCTCGCCACAACTAAAGAAAGCCCGCATGCAGCAACGAAGACCCAATGCAGCCAAAAATAAAATAAATTTATTTTTAAAAAGTGTAAATTGCTACAATCTTTAAAAAAAAAAAAAGTGGGATTTTGTTATAGAAGCTGCTCTGCAACAAGCTTTTACTTTTTACTCATGTTGAACACCTTTCAACTCAATATAATCTAAGTCATTCTTTTTGATGGCAACATGGTATATCACATGAATGTATCAATCTACCTAACCAAACACTAGATGGGCATCTAGATACCTTCCAATGTCTCCCTATTAGAGTAGTTTGTAACACATGTTGGTCTACATGTCTTTACACAGTCCGATTTCATCTTTAAGGTCATTTCCCAGAAGTGGAATGACTGCTGTGTCAGAAATCTCAAATCACAACTTTGGACACTGAAGGAGTTTTTAGAAAATCACCCACTTCATTTACTCTCAAATAAAATGAAACGGAACACACTTTTTCAAAAGAGAAATACTAAATTCTTTAAGGTAAATGAAATTGCATTCTTATTAAAATGTATTTGGATATGGTCTACTTAGGGAATCTAATTCCAACCTCTAGCTTGAAGAAAATCTCAAAGTTGATATCTGCTCAACAAGCCCTGTTATTAAATGCTGTAGGAATGAACAAGATAGTATTCGAAGAATCTAGCTGGGTGGGAGGGTGGCTGTCCTTAAAGCGACTGTGTCCAAAAACAAAAGAGGTGGCAGTTGCTCTACACATTTCATATTTATTTACTCGGTGGGCCTGACAACACTGCCAGAAAGCTTTTGGAGTGGTAGCCCCATGAGCTACTGGCCCATCTGGGAAGCATTAGGGATCACAGTGGCAATGTACCTGCCAAAAGCCAGCCGTTGTCACCCACACTGTCATCCCTTCTCACCAGCTGCTGGGTGTACATCTCCTCGTTTGCCCCAATCCACCCTTCTCCACCCTCCTGAGCTCTTCCTCTCTAGCCCCTACAGCTCAATCTCTTGGCAACAAATTCCCCCAAATCCTCAGCGTCTTCCTGGAAAAAAATATCTCCTTGCCTCCTTCTTTTAACTAAAATGTGACTGACTTCTGATGGTACCACCCGTGATCATAAGTGAAGTTATTCCATGGGTCTCTCTGCAATTTTTCTTGTTTTGGTATTGCAATAGCAAGATTCATTTTCTAAAACTTGAGAATTTTTATTCTCCTATGTGCTAGAATACTTTCAACAGCACTGAAGTTATCCCTCTTTAAAGGACCGGTAGAATTCCCGTGTGACGCAATCTGTACCATACACATGTCTGTAGGGAAGTTCTTTAACAACTTTATTTCTTCTATGAATATTTGCCTACGTTTTCACATCTGTTTAGAAGTCTGTTTTACTAAATTGTATTTTTCTGGAAAACTGTCCATTTTTCCAGGTTCTCATCAAAACTTGGAGGTGTGTGGACAACTGAAAGTTAAAATGTTAACAAATGGACTCTAGGTTCTGCTCCAACCACACAACCCTCCCCAGTCTTCCTTCTCTGAGTGGCAGCGCGATTCAACTGCTAGAAAACAGCAACCCAGGAGGCGTATCCCTAACTCTCCTTCCTTTACCTACTGCTTCCATCTGTCAGTAATTTACTAATTCCAGCTCCCAAACGTATCTGAAATCTCTCCATTTCTCACTCTCTCCAAAGGCCTCCAGTCAAGCTTTCCTCCCTTACTCTTGCCTCTTCCAATCAATTTCCAGCATAGCAACTAGAAAGATTTTTCTTAAAATATACATCAGATTATATCACCATCACACCCAATGCCTTTGCTCAAACCCACCCATATTTTCCTTCACCCTTAGTATAAAATTCAAACTCCTCAGCATGGTCACAGAGGGCTTCCCTGGTGGCCCAGTGGTTAAGACTCCACTCCACCTGCCAATGCAGGGGACACGGGTTCGAGCCCTGGTCCGGGAAGATCCCACATGCCGCGGAGCAACAAAGCCCATGTGCCACAACTACTGAGCCTGCGCTCTAGAGCCCACGAGCCACAACTACTGAAGTCTGCGTGCCTAGAGCCCGTGTGCCACAACTGCTGAGCCCGCGTGCCTAGAGCCCGTGCTCCGCAACGAGAAGTCACCACAATATGAAGCCTGCGCACCGCAACGAAGACCCAATGCAGCCATAAATAAACAAACAAACAAACATGGTCACAGCCGGTCATGCTCCCAGCTTCATTTCAAGTAACTGTCCCCCTTATACTACTATGATCCAAGAACTTTCAGTTTCTCAAAGATGTCAAAGTTCTAGTGTGGGGCTTCCCTGGTGGCGCAGTGCTTGAGAGTCCGCCTGCCGTTGCAGGAGACGCGGGTTCGTGCCCCGTTTCGGGAAGATCCCACATGCCGCGGAGCGGCTGGGCCCGTGAGCCATGGCCGCTGAGCCTGCGCGTCCGGAGCCTGTGCTCCGCAAATGGGAGGGGCCACAACAGTGAGAGGCCCGCATAACGCAAGGAAAAAAAAAAAAAAAAAAAAAAAAAAGTTCTAGTGTGAACCTTTGGGACCCCTAAGGAGACTATGTTTCCAAAGATTCTGTGAGGTCAAAACTATTTTGGTAATAATGTTACTAGTACTAAGACATTATTTGCTTTCTTCATTCTTCCTCTCTCACAAATGTTCAGTGGTGTTTTCTAGGGGCCACGTGTTGTGTGGTGTCACAACGGATTGAATCCAGAAGCATATATAAAGTCTCCTATTAAGCCAGACGTTAAAGAGATTTGCAAAAACATAAAACAATGCTACTCTTCTCAAATTTCTTGTTTTGAAAAGTCTGATTTTTCATAAAAGTCTGTTATTTACATCAGTATGTAATGATTTACTACTGTTATTTTTAAATAAATACATTAAAAAACTCAGACTCAATTTTTAATGTGGAAAATATTCACAGATATAACCCACAAAGCAAAAGCTCTCTGGGGATCCTCAATAAATTTTAAAAGTATTAGGAGATCTTATTCCAACCAGTTTGAGAACCATTCATAACCAACCATGGGCATTCAGTGAAGAGATTTTAAATGGATATCCACTTTCATCATGTATAATGGTACATGGAAGACGATGTGTGTATGAAAGAACTTCGAAAATCTATAGACTATGCTGCCATTATTATTCATTATGTTAACTGGAGTAAACAGCAGAATGGATAACTCAAATTTTGACAGTTTTTGTTGTTCTGGTTTGAAATACATGATGTGATCAGAATTATACCCTTTTGGGGACTTCCCTGGCGGACCAGTGGTTAAGACTCTGAGCTTCCAATGCGGGGGGCGAGGGTTCGATCCCTGGTCATATATAATAAATATATGAATATAAATAAATATATATAAATTTATCAAATATAAATAAATATTTTAAAAGGAAGAAAAGAATAATATCCTTTTTAAAACCACATGACTTACATTTCTATGATAAAAGCTGATGCTCAACTGGTAGAGAAAGCTTTACCCATTATAATTTTATATAGGGATCCCTTTTGATTCAAGCAGGAAGAAAACACTAGAATTTCTCCCAGGGCACAGGCAGTGGAGTGAAGGGCTCCACTCTCCATTCCCTGACTCCCTACACTCTAGAAAGAGGAACAGTGGTCCAAATGGATAGAAGCAGCAGCCTCATATTATAACTGACTAATCACAGTGAAAGGAACATGCAGCAAGATAAACCCATGTGTTGTTTGAAAATACATATATATGTTTAAAGTATTTACATATATATAAGGTGTATGGAATATGTTCTTTCAAGAACACAATTCGGTTTAAATGAAAATCAACTGTTCACACAGAAACCTCTATATTTTTCTTAAAATCTATTTTAATTTTTTAAAATATTGCTTAAAAAGAAAACACTTTGTATCAAAAAACACTGAAATTCGGATGGTCCTGTTTATGCTTTTCAAAATGTATACTTCCTGAGCGATATCCCAAGCCACGCCCTGTGCCCAGAGAGTGCCACGGAAGTGGCTGGTTAGTGGCTGGTTAGTATCAACTAAGATACTTCTAGAAAGAATGCTTGTTAAATAAATAAATAAATACCTCAGCAGCTGCAGTTCACAGAATGATTTCAGATCATCAGACTGTTTCCCCCAAAATTCCTAAAATTGAACAAAAGTTTGGTTGGTTGAAGTGATTGACGGTTACTCTACCCGGGAACAGATCCTCTTAAGTCAAAGAGAATGTTCCAAACAAAAAGAATTTACCAGAACATCCTCCTCAAGGCGTTGCAGACCCCCAATATCCTTCTCAAGATTGCTCAGCTCTTGAAGAACAAAAGTGTGAAACTGTTCTAGTTTATTCAGTCTGAAAAAAACAAAAGCAACGAATTTCACTGGGACCGCTTGGACGTGACACAAGACCTTCTTACTCTTATTGCAAAGATACTTAATATTTTTCTCTAGACGGTTCTTGTCTTAAAAATATATGTCTCCTTTCTCTTCTTTCCCCTTGGAAATGTTTGTGAGGGATCCCAAGTCCATAAATTTGTTTTGAACCCAACACTTACCTGCACAGATGTATCTGGTTTAAAAGTTTTATTAGGCAATCTGGTGCTTGCTTTGCAGTTTCTGAATAAAGTGGGCTCCTTCTGTACCTAAGCTAAACCATACAATAACAAAATGAGCACGTTTGGGTTAAACATAACTACCCAAATTGGGTGTGGGCTTTGTATTAAAAAGATGTTGCCTGCACATAATATTCACAGCAAACATTATCACTAAAGAACTGTAATAAGATACCATGCCACACACTTCGTGTATTATCTCAGGTTTGATACCCATAAAGGACAATAAGCTAAAAATAGTAAAATTTATATTCATGCTATTGATACACATATTGAATATCATGAACAAATTTCCATGATACATTAGCTTACACTGGTACTGCAGAAAATAAGATTGGAGATCTTCCAAGTTAGTTCAATGAATCTATGTTAGGGTAAGATACTTTTCTCAAATGTGCTAATAAATAACTCAGTAGGGATTTATATATAGTAGGACAAAATGGAGGGGATGGAAGTGGTTGCAAAGTTCACCTTGCAGGCAAGGTTTTGTGACAGCCTGTATGTGCAGTGTCTCAACTGGCCACCACTCAGCTGACCACCTGCCCACGGTCACCTCCTTCTTTGTCCCAGACACCTCTCTCATTCACATGGTCCCCCCACCTTCTCTTGTCTGTCACTGTGACCAAATCACTGCTTCCTGGTTGTCCAGTTTTTCTGAGAATGCAATCAACAAAACCAAACCTTTCCATATAGGTCCATCTGGTCCCATGGTAGCAAATGGACATGGAATAGCTGTCTTATAAATATAAACCACAATTCACGAAGGCACTAAAGTCAGTGACCACAGCTAAGACAAACCTACCTCCCCAGAGACTCAGGGACACCTTCACACAGGAAGGATAACAATGGTATTAATGAATATGAACCTGTTACTTTAAACACATAGCGAGCTAGCTTTTCATTTTTAGTGGACCGTTACCTCGTATTTTCTTTTCAGTTCTCTAGTGAAGTTTTCAAAGGTGGTGATCATTGAAGAACCTTTCAAGTTCTCTGGAATAACTTTTAAGGATGAGGTAGAAATGCCTTCTGAACAAGAATAGAACATTAAATAAAACTAACAAAGGTCTCAAAACAGGTGTGTTCAGTCCACCCGCTGCCCAGAGCGTGGACAGTCATCTGGAAGCACAGATGCAATCCACAGAAGCCCCACTGGCTGCCTGGCTGTGACTGAGCAGGACTGACTCTGGCCGTGACCCACCAGGCCAGCTTGAGTCAAGAGTCCTCGGCGAATGCTTCCTGCTGCTTCCCACTAAAACTCACTCTCTGGCAAGTGCTCATTTCATCCAAACATTCCCAGCACTTTAAATCAGAGCAACTGATAGTATGTCTACGAAGCAGGCTGAGGTGTTGTAAGAGGATTTTAGGAGGATGTGACGGGTAGGGCATTTCTAGAGCCAATGCTGGCATAACAGCTTCTGGGTGCCAAAGAGTTTTACGAGGGCTCATGAGGGGTCTGGCACTGTTCTAAGGGATTTGTATGTATCAACTCATTTAATTCTCACAAAATCCAAGTGAGATAGGCACTGTTAATGCCCACTTTTAACACGGATATCACATAACCGGTGCAAGCTCACACTGACAGCTCCAGGATTGGAACCCAGGCTGCCTGGCTCTTAACCACAGCCCTCTAGTACCTTAGGGCTTCCAAATTTGCCTTCTTGGAGCCTTTTGTTTCAAAGTATCATAGTGTCACTCATCCAGAGGAGGCCAACGCAGCATATGCAGCCTCTTCAGATCAGTCTCCTTCATTTGTACAGAGTGGATATTTTTAACTCAAAAATTTAGCTAATAATCATCACCTAAAGCAGAGACCTAGGCCCTGAAAATCGCCACTAAGAGTTAAGAGGCAGAAATCAAATTGCCAGGAGGGGATAGTGCTGGCTTTTATCTACAATTTGTGCAGCAATGCACTCGTCTCTGAAAGGACAAAGTGCTTAGTTTTCAGGGTCCTGCAGCTACTACGATCTTAAAACTGTAACTGCCTCGTAATTCACGTTGGGACATTCAGTGCTTACACATTTGCCACATTCTTGCTTGATCGGCTGGCTGGGTGCACAATGTTACCTGCCGAGTCTGTTTCTTCTGCCACTGAGGAAAGGCATCCTGGAGCATCACCTTCTTCCAGTCGCGACTGTTTCCACTTAGTGAGATGACCATCTGCTCTGTCTGAAGGCAAGCGCAGTTCACTGATAACCACACACACGTTTCTTGGGTCCTAAATTTATCTCGCTCTCTTTTCGCCAGTTAGTATCTAGCCTTGATGAGCAGCAAGCAAAACTCATTCCCTACTTGTTACAAATTGCTTATCATGTGGCATGTTGACTAAGAACAACACAAGTATCAAAGCACTCAGTCTACCGGTGCCTGAAAGAGGACCCACGAGAACGTGCATCCCTTTGATGAGCTCAGTAACGTTCAGGAACACTCCCCTGAGCAGGATACAGCCTGCGTCAAAAAAAAAGCAGTAATGGTTGGCATCAAACCCACTTCCAGGGCTCTGGGCTAAAGAGCAAGGTGGCAAGGTTTCCAGGCCGACTGGCCCTTGGAAGCTCATCGGATCACCCCGCGGAGGGCGCCACCTGCTGGTGACACAGGAGCTTCGGCACCGAACTGACAGCTGCCTCATAAAGGAGCTCATCTTGGGTCCTCGCTAGCTCAAGTGACTGAGAGCCTCCGCTGATGAGATTTAAATACAGATTCTGTTTTCAGTTCAGCATTTACTAAACATTTTCTTTTTAAAAAAATTTGAAGTATAGCTGCTGTACAATGTGAGATAAGCTACAGGTGTACAATACAATGATTCACAATTTTTAAACGTTATACTCCATTTATAGTTATTATAAAATATTGGCTATATTCCCCATGTTGTACAATATATCCTTGTAGCTTATTTTATACCTCATAGTTTGTACGTCTTACAGACTCACAGATATGGAGAAGAAACTGTTACCAGTGGGGAGAGGGAGGAAGGGAGGGGAAAGATAGGGGTAGGGAAATAAAAAGTACAATATCTTTTATTTTGACGTTCAGTTCACCCCAAACATGTCCTCACCCCATCCGGGCCCTCTGTCTTATCAGTGGCATCTTATCACTGCCAATAGTGCACTAGCACCAGGCCCGACGGCCGCTTTTTACCATCCTTTTCTCTGCCGCCATCAAGGCCTGAGGCTCCACCTACAGAAAGCATCCATACCTCTCTGCATCCCCACACCGAGACTGTCCAAGGCCAGCTCCCGGGAGGAGCTCATCAGTCCCATCCCTTCAACTGTCATCCCCCAAATCCCTCTCTTGCCCGAGCTCTCTCAAGCAGCAAACCTGTGTTTCCAACTGCCTACCCAACATCTCCACTCAAAACCCACTCTTGGGGCTTCCCTGGTGGCGCAGTGGTTGGGAGTCCGCCTGCCGATGCAGGGGACACGGGTTCGTGCCCCAGTCCGGGAGGATCCCACATGCTGCGGAGCAGCTACGCCCATGAGCCATGGCCACTGAGCCTGCGCCTCCGGAGCCTGTGCTCCGCAACGGGAGAGGCCACAACAGTGAGAGGCCCGCGTACCGCAAAAACAAAACAAAACAAAACAAAAAAACCCACTCTTTTCCGTTCCTCCCCACCCCAGCTGCTCTTTCTTCCCCACCACACACACTTAACTGGGAAGACATCTGCTCTTCCCTCTCTCCTCCCACATCTAGCTAGTCACTACAGATTTCCCCCCTGAAAGTTCTGGAATCTAATTTCATGAATTTGCTCAATGAATATTTGAGTGTTACTATGTGCAGGGAGCTGGGCAAAATGGTGGGCAGATGGTGGGAAAGCAAAGAGGCAAGTTTCCCCTTCTGCATTCCACTGCTCTACCCTGGTCTCCTTCCAGCTCCTCAGGCCCTGGGCCACTCTCACCTCAGGGCCTTTGCACCTGCCGCTCTTCTGACTTGCATCCTCCCTCCACCCCCTCATAACTACACTAAGGTTTCCCCTGGCCATCCAAACTAAAATTTCAACCCAACCCTCCAGCTCTTAAATGCCCTTCCCTGCTTAATTTTTACTTAGCCTCTATCACAATATAATATACTACACATTTCACTTTTCTTGGGTATTATGTCTCCCCCACTAGAAGGTAAGGTCCAGTGAGGGCAGGTATGCTATCTGTTTTGTTCACTACAATATCTAACACGTAGGAAAGTGGCTGGTGAATAGTAGACATCAGTAGACATTCACTGAATGAAAGAATGAATAAGTGAGTAAATGCTGCAGAATATCCAAGATTCTACAAAATAAGATCTATCTTATATCCTAATAAAAGATATTAGTAAAACAAGAATGTATTCTAATTATCTTATACTAGCAGTGAGGGTAGAGATACAGGATATCAAAAACCTTAGAGACCCAAATACCTACTACCTAAATAACAAATTGAAATTAATAAAATTTAGCATTTTAAAATCTTCTAAAACTACCTTTTGGGAGGAACTGTAAAATACTAATTTTTAGAAATAGCACCATATTAGGAAATACCAGTCATAAACATCAAAGTGACAGAAGGAAAAGAAAAAGAATTTTGCTATTAAAATTATGCAAAACAGAGAATAGTCCATGTTAAAATAGTTCATGCCTTGTGGTAAAATAGAAGATACATTTTTAAGAAAAATGAATAACTTAGGTTTAAATGTCAACTTAGATTATTTTCTATTAAAGAAACAAAAAGGAAATAGCAAAACGAGAGATAAAACAAGAGAGATAATAAATATCTAATTGAGAGAAAAGAATGACCAAATGCAGAAAGAACTAAATTAATAATACCAGATATATAGATAAAAGGATCATATATGAATGATGACCTTCATGGGACAACTTAGTTGCTTTGCTGTAATAGAGTTTTCATAAACTGAAAACTTCGGTAGAGGTCACATTCTCACTTGGAAAAGAAAGAGCCCACAACCAGCCTCTCTAATAAAAATAAAATAAAATGAAAAGCGTAAGAAAAACTCTCAGCTTTGAGAGTGCCACTATCTCTTCTCACTGCTCTTAGTTTAGGTGTATTTGTTTGAAAGTATGGGTTGATATTTTCTAGGGAGTTGCACTGTTTCAAGGCTAAATGATTTTTAAAAATCAAAGAAAGAATCCAGACACAGCACTGTCCTCTTCGAGCCTCAAAACAAATGGAGCTCATGCTTGAATCTCACATGGTGTCCATATCCCAGTCAGGGCCCAAAGAAACCACTTAGAAAGGATTCCAGCCAGCCCCAGTTAAGCACCGATGAACAACTACTACGTTTCTTTACATTTCTTTCCTTGCTGCCTGTTCTGTCCCTTCCGGATTTTTTTTTTTTTTTTTTCTCTTCTGACAACATATTTGTAGCAACAGCTCAAAGCTTGGCCTTGAATTTCGATTTATCATGCTAATGCACCACCCGTGGAAAAGCAGGGCATCTGCTGGAACAGACAATATTTATCTTCAATGGAGAGACGAATCCAGAAACACTGTGTAAATAAGCTGGTTGCCCCCTGAATGAGCTGCTTGGAATTTGTGAACCTACTAAACAGGGATCATCCAGATGGACCACTTCAGGGACATGGAAATAATTTGGCATAGAAAACTCTTTTTGAAGAGGCAATCTTGTTAAGTACTTTACCTGAAACAAAGGAATGACTCTCCAGAGAGAACAGGCTCCCCTAGGGAAATCAGTGCACTCATTAAAGGATGCAGGTCCTAAGTGATGCAGTTGGCTCAGCTTTGTTTCCATGGTAACTGCCTGCCCCTTTTAACCAGGACTTTTTGACATTCTCATAAAGGGGTTAAAATTATGTACACACAGCACTTCAAAAATGAACACAAGCAGTAAACACACCGTGGCTGAAACTAGAGTGATCTCAAATGAATGCTAACTCTTTTGCTGGTGGCTGGTAGGAGTGTACTCTTGCTTCTGAACACAGCTGTCTTCATAGCCATGAGAATTGAAGACTTTTGCCATCTGAGGAGCTTCTGAACTTATTTTGGGCACAGGCTGTAGAGAATAATTTGGTGTCTATATTACATTTATTTACTCATACTTCTGATAAAATGGTTTTTAGTGCTACACAGAATCAACCCCATGATTAATAGCCAAGGTCTCCTAAGTTAAGGCATTTAAAAAAATCTTACTCTGAGGTGACACCCTGTGGCTTAAAATGATAAAGGCCAACAACCTTCATTGGAGCGAGAATGGTCTTCTTTACCAAAATATCCTTCCTGTGGAAGCACTTTCCTAGCGCCAATTCCTTTGTTTTTTCTACCAATGTGTACCATGCTGAAAATATGAAAAATTAAAGACAATCTTAATTGCTGAATTCCTCAATCTGACGAGGAGTACTGAAATATCTTTTGTCTGGATTAATGCATTTTAAAAATCAGTAAATCAATTAATAATACTTAGTTGTGACTATGTATAAATGATTATTCAATATGGAATTATGCAGTGGTTCGTCACTAAATGACAGTATTTTCTAAGTTTCTTACTCTGGTCCCTTGGCAAATATTTACTGAATGCCTCTATATGCCAGGCACCAAACTAGGCATTCATATAGCACCATTGGAACAAAGAAGCTATCCCCTCCTGACTCCTTCCCAATTCTGGAGGCCTCTCCAAGAAGGTACATGAGGGCAAAATGCAAAATCATGAGTAATCATCCTGTTTGCTTGCAGTTCTGGGAGCACGGCATATCCAAAGTTCCAGGGTAAACATTAAAACAACAGTCTATGAGCAAAATAGCAGAATAGGAGTTTTCTACTGTTTTCCCCCCCAAAGGACACCAATTTTGAAAATCACCTACTGACAGAGTGGCCTTTGTGGAAGTCTGAGAGTCCAGGGGGGAAGATCTAGCACATTGTCTAAGGAAGAAAAAATTCCAAGATTGGCTGCATTGAAGAGGGTAACAAGGACACTTTCGCTTGAGCCACATCACCACTTGCTCAAAGGCAGCACAGCTCAGGGCCAAGAGAGACCCTCTTAGCTCATGATTTCTCCACTGGGGAAGGTGAGAGGGTTTGAGGGAGTGCTCGGTTTCCCCAGCTGTGAGGGACCCTGCCAAAGAAGACCGTTTCTTGCTTGCCCCATCCAGAGTACTGAGGTATACTACATGGCTCGGAGGTGGGGAGTGGCTGGGAGAACAGAATCCAGGGTTCTCAGGGAGCATCAAAGGGATGCAGATCCTACTGTTTCAGGGACTCCATTAGGAAGCCTACTCATGAGCTGCTGGGGAGGCCTCACCTACGGATCCCCCCACAACTGGACCATGGACAGCGCAACCAATCCATATGCCTCACCCATACACAGCCCCAGCCTGTGGTTGGCTCACTTTGCACACACCCACCAGGGGCAACGACTGTGAGTGTTTGTAGATAGCCAGCCCTATTCAGCAGG
>NW_006793488.1:4901817-4911606 GCF_000442215.2 Lipotes vexillifer | reverse complement strand
TCAGCAGGATGGGGATTAAGCACACAAGCCTGAGCATCCACCACTGCCATAGGGAAAGCAGCAGGAGGCTGTGAGCACCTGGCCTGGCCATGCAGATTCCAGAGAAAGTGCGATCTGCAGAGGTCCCCCAGAGAAAGAAAAGTGTGGAGCAGGCATAGCCATAGAAAAGGTCTGAAGGAATAGAATAAACCGCCAAGAAATAAACCCAGGCATATACAATCAAATTAATTTACAACAAAGAAGCCAAGAGTATACAATGGAAAAAAAACTCTCTTCAATAGATGGTGTTAGGAAAACATGACAGGCACATGTAAAAGAATGAAACTGGACCACGATCTTACACCATACACAGAAGTTAACTCAAAATCGATTAAAGACCTATATGTAAGACTTGAAATCGTAAAATTCCTAGAAGAAAATACAGGCTGTAAGCTCCCTGACATCCATTTTGATGATCATTTTTTGGATCTGACACCAAAAGCAAAGGCAACAAAGACGAAAATAAACAAGTTGGGACTACATCAAACTAAAAAGCTTCTGTACAGAAAAGAAAACCATCAACAAAATGAAAAATCAAACTACAAAAGGGAAGAAAATATTTTCAAATCGTACATCTGACAAGGGGTTAATATCCAAAATATATAAAGAACTCATATAATTCAACAGCCTAAAAACCAAATAATAGATTAAAATGAGAACAGAGAATCTGAATAGACATTTTTCCGAAGACATACAGACAGCCAACAGGTGCATCGATGATTGGAGCAAACCAAAACCACAATGAGATAAACTCACACCTATTAGAATTCCTATTATCAAAAAGACAAGAGATAACAAGTGTTGGTGAAAATGTGGAGAAAAGAGAACCCTTGTGCACTGTTAGAATGTAAATTGGTGCAGCTACTATGGAAAACAGTATGGAGGTTCTTCCAAAAATTAAAAATGAAACTACCATATACTCTAGCAATTCCACTTCTTTGTATTTAACAGAAGAAAATGAAAACACTAACTTGAAAATATATATGTACCCACCATGTTCACTGCAGTATTATTTATAGTAGCCAAGACATGGAAGCAATATGTGTCCAATGATGGATAAAGAAAATGTGGTATATCTATACAACAGGATATTATTCAGTCATAAAAAAGGAATAAAATCTTGCCATTTGTGTCAACACGGATGGACCTTGAGGGCAAAATGCTAAGTGAAATAAGTCAGACAGAAAGACAAATACTGTATGACCTCACTTATATGTGGAATCAAAAAGGAAAACAAAAAACAAAACCAAACTCATAGGGACAGAGAACAGATTGGTGGTTGCCAGAGGTGGGTGAAGGGGTGAAAAGGTACAAACTTCCAATTACAAAATAAGTCCTGGGGATGTAATGTACAGACAGGATGGCGACTATAGTTAATACTTTATTGTGTATTTGAAAGTTTCTGAGAGAGTAGATCTTAAAAGCTATTACCACAAGAAAAAAAAAAATGTAACTGCCTTTGGGGATAGATGTTAACTCGACTTATTGTTGTGATCATTTTACAATATGTACAAATATCAAATCATCGTTATAAACCTGAAATTAATATGCAACATGAAATTAATATGCTACATGTCAATGATATCCCAATTTTAAAAAAAGGAGACAATCTACACGTTACTGGAGTCCCAGAAGGATAAAAGAGGGAAAGGGGGCAGAAAGCTATTTTAAAAAATAATGGCTGGGCTTCCCTGGTGGTGCAGTGGTTGAGAGTCCGCCTGCCGATGCAGGGGACATGGGTTCGTGCCCCGGTCCGGGAAGATCCCACATGCCGCGGAGCGGCTGGGCCCGTGAGCCATGGCCGCTGAGCCTGCGCGTCCGGAGCCTGTGCTCCGCAACGGGAGAGGCCACAACAGTGAGAGGCCTGCGCAAAAATAAATAAATAAATAAATAATGGCTGATGGGGGAGAATGGATGCATGTATACGTATGGCTGAGTTGCTTTGCTGTGCACCTGAAGTTATCACAACATTGTTAATCGGCTATACTCCAATATAAAATTTAAAAAAATTTTTTAAATGATAGGGACTTCCCTCGTGGCACAGTGGTTAAGAAACCACCTGCCAATGCAGGAGGACATGGGTTCGAGCCCTGGTCCGGGAAGATCCCACATACCGTGGCACAACTAAGGCCATGAGCCACAACTACCGAGCCTGCGCTCTAGAGCCCGTGAGCCACAGCTACTGAGTGAGCCCTTGTGCCTAGAGCCCGTGCTCCGCAACAAGAGAAGCCACCACAATGAGAACCCCGCGCACGGCAACGAAGAGTAGCCCCCTCTCACCACAGCTAGAGAAAGCCCACGTGCAGCAGTGAAGACCCATCGCAGCCAAAAATTAATCAATTCATTAATTATTTTTTTAAATAATAATAATGGCTGAAAACTTCCAAAATCTGGGGAGAAATTTGGACATCCAAATTCATGAAGCTCTCAAACCCCCAAAAGATTCACCCACAAAGATCTTTTGCAAGACACATTATAATGAAACTGTGTAAAATCAAACACACAGAGAGAATTTTAAAAGGAGCAAAAGAAAAAAAATTTCTCACGTACAAGGGGACACCCATAACGCTATTAGCAGATTTCTCTGCAGAAACCTTACAGGCCAAAAAAGAGTGGGATAATGTATACGTGTAAAGTGCTGAAAGAAAAAACTGCCAACCAACAATACTTACCTGGCAAAGTTGTCCTTCATAAATGAAGGAAAGATTAAAACTTTCCCAGAAATATAAAAGCTTAGGGAGTCATCACCACTAGATCTGCCTTACAAATAGTGTGGAAAGCAGTTTGTCAAAAGAAATGAAAAAACGCTAATTAGTAACATGAAAATGTATTAAAAAATATAAAACCCACTGGTAAAGTATATATTCAAATTTGGAATACTGTAACAGTGTAATACAGTGGTGTGTTAATGAACTCTAGAATAAAGGTCAAAGGGTGAAAATATTTAAAATAATTATAGCTGTAATTTCTAATAGATATACAATATAAAAAGAGATAAATTATAACATCTAAAACATAAAATGTGGGTGGGGAGAGAAAAACGATAGAGTTTTGTATGCAATAGAAGTTATCAGCTTAAACTATATCTCAAAAAATGTTTTATGTAAGCCTCATGGTAACCACAAAGCAGAAATCTATAGTAGATACATAAAATATAAAGAAAAGGGAATCAAGGCATACCACTATAGAAAATCATCAACCACAAAGAAAACAGCAAGAGAGGAAGAAATGAAAAGAAACGACAAAACAGCCAGAAAACAATACAAAGGCATTAGTAAGTCCTTACAAATCAATGATTACTTTAAATGTAAATGGAGAGTGGAAGCTAACGCAACATTATAAAGCAACCATACTCCAATAAAAATTCATTTTAAAAAAAGAAAAGAAATGTAAATGGATTAAATTCTCCAATCAAATGGCACAGAGTGGCTAAATGGATAAAATATGACCCAACTATATGCTGCCTACTGGAGACTCAACTCAGCTTTAAGGCCGCACATAGGCTCATAGTGAAAGAATGGAAAAAGATATTCCATGCAAGTGGAAATCAAAAGAAAGCAGGAATAGCTATGCTTATATCAGTCAAAACAGACTTTAAAGTCAAAAAATTTAACAAGAGACAAAGAAGTTCGCTACATCATGATAAAGGGGTCACTCCATCAAGAGAACGTAACCACTGTAAATGTATGCACCCAATATGACAGCACCTAAACATTTTAAGCAAACACTAACAGATCTAAAGGGAGAAAGCGACAACACTATAATAGTAGGGGACTGCCTTCTGTGTGGTGGGAGAGGAGGCATGCTGGTTGATGGGACTTGTGTCCCAGGCTATATGCTTCCTGACACAGACGTTCTTGTTCCTGAGTGAAAACCTCTGCTCCTCCCCTTGACCTTCAGGCACATTTGGAGCTGGTAAGCAGATGGCACTGCCCTCTCCAAGGCCTGGCAATTGTCACTCTGTATAGTGACTGTATCTGCCTAAATTTGAATAACAGCCCAGTCTGCCAAAATCAGATTAATTTTGCTTTATTCTGCAAAAAGAAGTTTAGAATTCTCTCACCTCTGTCTTCCAAGTTTTGCAGTTTATGTTTGAAGCCAGTACTTTTCACCAATGACTCTTGGGTCACAGTCTTAAAAAAAAAAAAAAGGCCACAAATGCATGTATTCATGTCAAAATAAGAAACACATGGTGCTACATTATCCCTTAAGAAGGAATAAGCTAGTACATTAAGCTAGTACATTAAGCAAATATAATATTAATTCTGGAAAACCAGATGAATAACGAACAATTAAATGGTACAATACCTCAGATACATTTTCTTCAACATCTGAGTGCTCCAAGGAAGAGAGATCGCTCGGTGGGTGGGGACTTTGAAGTTCTGAGTATTAGAGAGAATGAATAGTTTTAAGGGAATAAACACACTGAGAGGCAATTGAGGCAATAACATTTCACTATCAGTCTATAAATTAAATTTCAACATCCACTGCCCTACCCCCTGCAAAAGGACACAGTTCCAAAAAAAAAAAAAAAAAAAACCCAAACCAAAAACCACTTTGTATCTTGCAGGGTATACAGGGGTTACAGGTCTGTAGATAAAATGAATAGCCAGTTACCTACTAGGTCAGCATATTTAGTAGCTGCCCATCTGGCCCCAAATACACAGCAAGGATTCTACCACCTCAACGTGGTCCTTCTCCTTCCTCTCTTAGATGCATTCCCTTACTCCTCTTTCTCTCTGTTATATTTCCCTCTCTCCTGCTATATTTCCCTCTCTCCTATTTTCCTTCCCCTTTTCTCCCAGTGGCAGCCAAACTAAGAGGCTGGCAGTCATGTGCTTGCTAATGCCATTATGTGCCTGCCAATGTGCTATGCTCTAAAATGACAGAGGTGAAGAAAACAAAATCCCTACTCTTACCAATTCAAAACAGATTTGAAGTGTTTTAATAAAATACAATGGGGGCTAAGATAAACCTTACAGGTCAAGGGTTGGCACACTCTGGCCCCTCAGGCCAAATCCAGTCTGCCACCTGGTTTTATAAATAAAGTTTTATAAAAACACAGCCATGCCCATTGGTTTACATCTTGTCTCTGGCTCATTTGGAGGTACAAATGCAGAGCTGAATAGATGCAACAGATACTCTAGGGGCCAAAAAGCAAAAAGTAATTACTCTGGTCCTCTACAGAAAAAGTTTACCAAGCCCTGCAATAAATCATCATTTGAGCTTCTTGTTATTTTTAAAGTGGAAGATTACCAGCAATTCTTATGCACAAGCTGATCTCAAATGTTAAAACAGAATTAAAACAATGTCCTCTGTCTTTTGTTAATGAGGGCATAAAAAAGGAGATCAATCATACTTTCACACTTTCTTCAACAGATATTAAAAGAAATACATTTTGCTTTTTCACACTACCTTTCCCAAAATATAATTTTTTCTACGTAGATTGACAGAAAATCACATACCTATCTTCTGGGCAGAATCTTCAGGAGTTAAAAAGGCAGAACTACTCTGAAATTTCGTTCCAGAAATTTTTGGAGGTGTGACATTATTTTGCCTGGAGGTATCTTTCCGTAATGGTGTTAGAATTTTAGCCTGAAATATAGTATTTTTTATAAAGTGTTAACTTGTTTTGAGTAGTTGTGAATGTTATCAAAACATTCCAAGACACTTCCAACATCCTTTTTAAATGATTAAGTATTGGATATGCTCCATTTGAAAAAACCAGTAAGACCATAAGATCGCAGGGTTGGAAGCACATTAGGTCAGGCATCAATTGATGACTCCAAGTCAAAGTTCTCAAAGTGTGCTCGCAAACCACAGGCTCGGCAACACCTGAGAACTTGACAGAAAAGCAAATTCTCAAGCCCCAATGACAATGTACTCAATCAAAAACTCTGGGGACAGGACCCAGCAATCTGCATTTCCGCAAGCCATCCTGGTCATTCTGAACACTAAAGTCTGAGAACCACTGCTCTAATTCAGGAGTCAGCAAACTACAGCTCACTGTAAATAAAGTTCTTGTAAATATAAGTTTTATTGGAACGCAACACATCCACTCATCTAAGTACTGTCCACGGCTGCCTTCACGCTACAATGGCAGAGTTGAATGGCTGCCACAGAAACCACATGCCCGAAAAGACTGAAATATTTAGTATCTGGCCCTTCACAGAAAACGTTTGCCAAGCCCTGCTTCTAAGTTATTCTCTTAAACTCCAGCACAGAGAAGTGAGTTCTAGATACCAATGTCTGTATAAAGTCAGCAATGCCCTCACTGAAGATCAGCATAGACTTCTTGTCAGTTGCACACCTTAAATTTACGGATTCTCAAAGCTTTCCTGTTTCTTCTTTGGTACCTATTTTTCTAAAAAATTGTATATTGCTAAAAACTGTTCTTTTGGCCTATTTCTAACTGATAACTCCTTATCTCAGGTTGAACTATTCGACAAATATTTAGGTAGTTGCTCTGGCTCACAGGTTTGAGCTATAAACTCTCTCGGTCACCTCAGAACATGAGTGTCCCTTAGCCTCACAGAGGGCAGCACCCCGCGCCCCCAGGCTGATGGCAGAAGGCAGGTCAGCAGGGAGGGCAGATGACGAGCTATTAGGGCACTAACAACATTCTATTTCTGCACAGGTAAGCAGGGTGCTGCTCATGCCCTCAGAATCCCAGCAGCTGCCCTTCGAAAACCCTTAAACACTTTGCACTATATTCTGCAGTTTGTGTGTGTGTGTGTGTGTGTGTGTGTGTGTAGATATACATATATAAAATATATGTACATGTATGTATTATATATGTATGTACATATATTAGATATGTATTATATGCGTGTAATATGCACATATATTTATACATATAAGTATATATAGTTTGTACATATAAAGTATATGTGCACAATTATATATAATACATATCATATATACATTATATATATGTTACATATTTTATATAAAATATCATATATACAGTATATATACACACACTATACTATATATACTATCTAATTTCATTTGACAAAGAACAAAAGCCAACTGCTTAGAGAGGTAATTCAGCTAAAAGCATATAAGTATATATAGTTTATACATATAAAGTATATGTGCACAATTATATATAATACATATCATATATACATGATTATATATATTATGTTACATATTTTATATAAAATATCATATATACAGTATATATATACACACACTATACTATATATACCATCTATCTATCTAATTTCATTTGACAAAGAACAAAAGCCAACTGCTTAGAGAGGTAATTCAGCTAAAAGCATGATAAATTAAGCTCTGAATTGGCCCAGAGGACACTCGTGTCCATGTTCTTACCTACTTTGATATAAAACAAGGATAACTGAGAGGAATTAAGAAACTTTCAGGGCTTATTCAGTATTTGAAATGGCTGAAGGCATTTCAACTGCTTGCAAAATAAAGACTTAAATGTTTAAAACGTTAAAATCTTTGGGAGTAACATGTCAACAAACTGAGAGCTAACGGAAGAATTAAACCAAGAAGTTTATTTTAAAATATAAATTCAAAAAAGCATACATTTGCAGGAAATCAGAAAAGCCCAGATTTCAAGCTTAGTTCATAATAAACATCTTGCAACAAATTTGCAACCAATGAAAAAAGATCTTAAATTTTTATCCAAGATTCATATAAAATGTTTAGAAGTCCTTGAAGTTTCTATTGAAAGTGGTTTACATACTAGTAAACCACTGGTTTATTCTTCTCATATTTCAGAAAGGAGTTTTTTGAGAAATAAAGGTGGTTTAAAGAGATCAGCTTGTTTCAAGCTTACACCATGAGGGCACACGGCAGCCCAGACAAAATTTACTTACTTCATCTTTCTCAAGGTCACTGCCACTACTGAGGGGGAAAAGTGGCAAGGCTAGAATGGAAGGGAATAAGAGTACAGTGGGTAAGTTTACTTATAAGAAATACCCAGATACACACTAGAAGCAATTCCCACTTGCCACAGCTTGCTGAAATGTCTAGCTCTTATGATCTAATTACTCACCTTTGTTCCTCACTACCCGGCATGAATTCTCTGCTCCAGATCCTGTTCTGAATGCTGTTCTCACGTCTTTCTAGTTTTACCTAATTAGAATGCTTCCCCTTCACCACACCTCTTCAAATCCTATTCTCCCAAGCATTAGCTGAGGTCCCACCCAGCTCTTCCTTGAAGCTTTTCCTGATGATTTCAGCTTACGTCAGATTCCTCTTATCTGAACTCCTTACTCCATTTATCCACGGCTCAAATTTAACAAGTATTGGTCAATTCCATATTCTTTCATACCGTTTTACATATGTACATTTTCCCTTTCCCGTCTACCAGGGAAGGAGGACCATGTGATCACATCTCTTTGGCACACGCTGCTCCCATCACGTATTGAAAAATTAATATCTGATAATTTATTTGAAAAGTGACTGGAAAGAAAACACACACCAAACTTACTTTTTTTTTTGCGGTACTTGGGCCTCTCACCGTTGTGGCCTCTCCCGTTGCGGAGCACAGGCTCCGGACACACAGGCTCAGCGGCCATGGCTCACGGGCCCAGCCGCTCCGCGGCATGTGGGATCTTCCCGGACCGGGGCACGAACCCGTGTCCCCTGCATCGGCAGGCGGACTCTCAACCACTGCGCCACCAGGGAAGCCCCAAACTTACTTTTTATGTTACTTCTGGTTCTTATCTTTTTTCTACTAGGATATGACTTTAGGGATTTCCTTTTTTGGTTACTGGTCCAAGACAGTTCACTGGCACTAGTACTTGAATCTTCATTACTCTCCGAGAAGAGGTGTTTCCTATAATTAAACTTTTACAAACACAGGTGATAAATGAGAACTATTAAAAGGACGTTAGTACCATTTATGTGCAATTAAACATATGACTATGAAGTTAGACAAAAGAGAAGTAACTCCTTCTTCTAGAAGACTGGGCTTTCTTACATAATAAAAGGGCACAGGAGTAAGGAGAAGGGAGAAAAAGAGGATGATTATTTCATTAGTCAGTTCTCCACCAAGCGGCTGTAGTAAAAGATGACACAATCCTCTCTAATCAAATACTTGTAGCTTGTAGAGATGGTAGATAACTTTCCA
The DNA here is from genome assembly GCF_000442215.2 of Lipotes vexillifer. Lineage (NCBI taxonomy): Eukaryota > Metazoa > Chordata > Mammalia > Artiodactyla > Lipotidae > Lipotes > Lipotes vexillifer. The sequence goes on along the minus strand of NW_006793488.1, from coordinate 4,902,458 downwards.
AAAGCTGATGCACCTGATTATTGGGCCAACACTAACTTCAAAACACTAACCCATAGGACTGAGAACCACCACTAAAAGAAAGTCAGAAGGAGCTTTAATTTGTTTGTTTGAAGCCCATGATCTCTTATTTTAGGAAAAAAAATTTCATTTACTGCTCATACAGAGATTTTTTTTTTAACGTACTGACAACAGACTTAAAGCACTCTGCTTCCCAAAGCAAGAACAACAATGGAGAGATGGAAACGGGCACACACAGGAACAAAACCACGTCACCGACTCAGCAAAAAATTTCTTTTCAATTCATTAACACTTCTGATTCTCTTCGGAGTAAATCTCAGCTGCTAGTAGGTCTTTAATATTTCTCTCCTACTTCATAATCTTTTTTTTTTTAACAAAGCAAGAACAGACTTTCGGCTCAAGGCCTAATACAAGGAAAAGTACAATTCAATGTAACTTTGTTATTCTCCGTCATATTTATTTGGGGGCTTACCAACTATTTGTTACAACTAATGCTGACTTTCCATTTCAAAGTGAAATGCTTTATGCATATGGCTGATTCACTTTGGTGTACAACAGAAACTAACAGTATTGTGAAGTAATTATACTCCAATAAAGATTAAAAAATAAAAATATAAGTGAGG
>NW_006793488.1:4896603-4901294 GCF_000442215.2 Lipotes vexillifer | reverse complement strand
AAGAGTGAATAAATAAATAAATAAAACAAGCTTAAGATAAATTTAACTGAGAAACAAAGAGCAGAGCAATGGTAAAGTTTGAAGATGGTATGCAAATAACTAAAACATGGGAAGGACTGCCCCAAAACAACGAAGGTGATTCCATTACCGGCATCTTTGTTTCTCGCTTTCTGTCACCCTCAAAAGCAGAATCTTCCCTAAAAGCAAAATACATTGAATTAATGGAACTGTTTCACCAACATCTTCTCCTTTCCCAACTTCACAGCACTTTTTTTTTCCCTTCACACGCCCTTTGATTGTGAGCCCAACTCACGGGAAGCACCCCATGCTGAGACACACTTTCAACCTTGCAATCCATTTCCATACATCTTCTGCCTGCCAACAACTGGCTATTTAACACAAAACAAACCTTTGTTGAGCCCTTCTCTGTCAGGCATACAAAGAAGAGGCTGTAAGCAAGTAAGCAGTGAGTGAGTGTGACAAGACTACAGAGCAGTGTTTCCCGCCTGGCTCTGCCTTGGAATCAGCTGGGTGCTAAAAAGGCAAGCTTTTCTTGATGATTAGTGATGTTGAGCATCTTTTCATATACTTATTGGCCATTTGTATATCTTCTTTGGAGAAATGTCTATTCAAGTCCTTTCCCCATTTTTTTTAATCAGGTGGTTTTTTTTTTTTTTGCTACTGAATTGTAGGAGTTCCTTATATATTATACTTCGGATATTTACCCCTTATCAGATACATAGTTTATTATCATAAAACCAAAAGACAAGTCTTTCTATTTGCTACCATATAGAAAGAAAATTGATTTTTTTTTTTAACGTTAATCTTATATCCTTCAATTTTGTTAAAGGGGAGTTGTTTAATGGGGACCAAGTTTCAGAAAGATGAAGATGAAAAAGCTCAGGAGACGGATGGTGGTGATGGCTGTACAACAACGTGAAGGTACTTAATGCCACTGAACGGTACACTTGAAAATGGTTAAGATGGTAAATTTTACATTATGCCTATTTTATCACAATTTTTAAAAAGTTATGCTAACACATATATATGGAATTTAAGAAAAAAAATGTCATGAAGAACCTTGGGGTAAGACAGGAATAAAGACACAGACCTACTAGAGAATGGAACTGAGGATATGGGGAGGGGGAAGGGTAAGCTGTGACAAAGCGAGAGAGAGGCATGGACATATATACACTACCAAGCGTAAGGTAGATAGCTAGTGGGAAGCAGCCGCGTAGCACAGGGAGATCAGCTCGGTGGTTTGTGACCGCCTGGAGGGGTGGGATAGGGAGGGGGGGAGGGAGGGAGGCAGGGAGACGCAAGAGGGAAGAGATATGGGAACATATGTATATGTATAACTGATTCACTATGTTATAAAGCATAAACCAACACACCATTGTAAAGCAATTATACTCCAATAAAGATGTAAAAAAATAAAATAAAATAAAATGCCTATTAAAAAAAAAAGTTAGTCTTACACTGTTAGTTTGTGTGTGTATAGTCTTGATAGGGATACAGTAGGAAAATCAAATAGCTAGTTAAAAAGCCCACTAGGGGATTATAGATAGACAGGGAACTTCAGGGAGCTTTGGGAGACCATTGTAAGTTAATGATCACCCAAGAAAGCAATCGGAAAATAATTAAACAAAGCAGGCTTGCTTAACAACGAAACTAACAACAAAAACATACATCAAGTCAATGATGTCTGCATCCTGCTGGTTGAGGTAAGTTAATGATCCCTAGGACATGCTCCTCTGCACATGCTAAAAACAAAAATATAAGGGAAAGGTGACATTCCCAAGTAGAAGACCCTCATTACACTGAAACCTGAGATGACTTAACATATTTTAGCATACATTATCATCCTTCGGCTGATTTGAATAGCGCCATGACCATCCTGGTTTGACCACTAGGGACAAGAAAATTCCCCTGTCCGACATGGAGGAGGAGGTGATGAGGGAAGCTTGATGTCTACTCAAGAATGAGGAAGAAAGTGGATTTCTCCCCCCTCCCCACTTTCCCTTTGATTATAAAAATGTAACCCATTAAGTGCTAGGGGCAGAGCCCTCTCGCTTGTACCTCTTGTACCCCTCACAAGCCTCCTATACTAATAAACTCTTTCTTTCTTTTTTTTTTTTTTTTTTAATACACAATGTATTTATTTATTTATTTATTTATGGCTGTGTTGGGTCTTCGTTTTTTTTTCTGTGCGAGGGCTTTCTCTAGTCGTGGCAAGTGGGGGTCACTCTTCATCGCGGTGCGCAGGCCTCTCACTATTGCGGCCTCTGTTGTTGCGGAGCACAGGCTCCAGACGCGCAGGCTCAGTAATTGTGGCTCACGGGCCCAGTTGCTCCATGGCATGTGGGATCTTCCCAGACCAGGGCTCGAACCTGTGTCCCCTGCATTGGCAGGCAGATTCTCAACCACTGCGCCACCAGGGAAGCCCAATAAACTCTTTCTTTACCTGTCACTCTGCCTCTTGCTGAATTCTTTCTGTGCTGAGACAGAAGAACCTATGCTCTACTGAGTCCCGAAATGCGTTCTGCCGTTTCAGTCTGAATTTATAAGCAGCTGCAGGTGCTGTTTTATTCCAACATGAAAGAGCTAAAAAGCTCTGAGCAGTACCCAAGATTTCTTTGTAATAATGGCATCTGAACATCCCTTTTAATTGAAGTATTCATTTGCAGAACAAAAAAACAGAGACCCGGAGATGAACAAATTACTCCAGTCAGGAATCTTTAACTCAGAGTCTGTGGTGTTACTGTTAGATGCTCTATGTGGAATTATGTACCCTCCATAAGTCCAAGACCTACCCTTCTGCTCTATGTAAAAATATTCCGTAGGACCAAGCACACAGCCCCTTCCCAAAGCCGAATCTGGACCTCTAGGAGCAACAGCAACAATGTTCCATGCCTCTCAGAATGAGAAAAAGGATTCTCAGATTCAAGTGGGGCTGAAGAATTCTCTCACTGCTGAACGGAGGATCAGACAGGCACAGAGAGTGGCAGCAGGTTACTGGGAAGGCACAGCCCCGGCAGGGTTGCCTTACAGCAGCGCACTTCCAAACCGTGCTGGAAGCCCCTGCCAGCGCCCCACTCCTTCTGGGGCAGATGTGAGAGGAAGAGGGGAAGTCGGAAGAAACCTGGATTGCTCCAAGGATCTTAAAGAATGAGACACTGGATGCCTGGACAAGAAAGTGTGATGGGAAGGAAGTGCAGAGGTTAGGGCAGGTTTCCACCCTCTTCTAGTTGAAAGAGATCCTTGAACAATGGATGGCTAGCTATAGCGATGGTATAAAAACACTACTTTTTCTTTCCTGGCTCATGGCCTGACAGACATGTAGGCTCTATTCCTGGCTTAGAACTCTCTTTTTTTTTTTTTGAAGGACATCAGCTCAGCTTTTATGTATTTATTTATTTTTGCTGTGTTGGGTCTTCATTTCTGTGCGAGGACTTTCCCTAGTTGCGGCAAGCAGGGGCCACTCTTCATCGCAGTTCATGGGCCTCTCACTGTTGCAGCCTCTCTTGTTGCGGAGCACAGGCTCCAGGTGCACAGGCTCAGTAGTTGTGGCTCACGGGCCCAGTCGCTCTGCAGCATGTGGGATCCTCCCAGACCAGGGCTCGAATCCATGTCCCCCGCACCGGCAGGCAGACCCTCAACCACTGTGCCACCAGGGAAGCCCCAGAACTCTCATTTTTTAAGGTCAAGAAAGAACAAATTTCAGTGTGAAGGAGTGCTTTAAACTAACATCATAAAAGGAGAAATAGCACTGTTCATATATAAATTGTAAACCCTTAAAGCCCAAAACCAATATAAGCTGACACAGAAAAACAATAGGAGAGATATCTAGTAACTCACAGAAGAAGAATGGTATTGGGGAGGTGGAGCCACAATAACATATAAAAATTAATGAAGTAAATAAAGGAAATTATAATACACTGAGGACCCTTTGGGGGATTGTGTGGTTCTGGCAGAGGAATGAAGAAATAGCCCACATCAGTATTGGATCTGTTCATTCATTCATCAGTCCATCCATCAATGAAATTGTATTACTGAACCTATTGACAAGAATGTCTAGCAACTAGAACCCTCAAAGATTGGGACTTTGCTGCAGTCCAGTGGTTAAGACTCTGCACTTCCAATGCAGGGGGGTGTGGGTTCGATCCCTCGTTGGGGAACTAAGATCCCACATGCTGCATGGCACAGCCAAAAAGAAAAATAAATCAAATAGAACCCTCAAAGACTGCTGGTAGGAATGTAAAATGCTGCAAAGACTTTGGAAAACATTTTGGCACTTTTTAAAAAAGTTAAACATATACCAATTATGATCCAGCTATCCCATTCCTATATATTTACCCAAGAGAAAAGAAAACACATCTCCATACAAAGACTTACACATGAATCCTAAGGGCTTTACTTGTAACAACAAAAATCTGGAAACTCAAATATCCATCAGCAGGAGAATGGATAAACAAAATGTGGTATATCCATACAATGGATCCACTATTCTCCATACTACTCAATAATATAAAAGAATGAACTGTTGATACATGATGAATCTCAAAATAATTACACTGAATTAAAGAAGCTAGAAAAAAAGTACTTATTGTTTGGTTCCATTTAAATAAGATTTTTAAAACTACAAACTCATCTATAGTGACAGAAAGCAGATCAGTGATTGCCAAGGGTTG
>NW_006793488.1:4843297-4896593 GCF_000442215.2 Lipotes vexillifer | reverse complement strand
AATGCCGAAAGACAGGAGGGAGGGATTTCAAAGGGGCAGGAAGAAACTCTTGGAGATGATGGATATGGTCCTTATCTTGATTGTGGTGATGGTTCCTGGGTGTAGACATATGTCAAAAACTGTATGTCACAGATGGAAAAATCTTCAACAAAATACTAGCAAACAGAATCCAACAGCACATTAAAAGGATCACACACCATGATCAAGTGGGGTTTATCCCAGGAATGCAAGGACTCTCCAACATACACAAATCAATCAATGTGATAAACCACATTAACAAATTAAAGGAGAGAAACCATATGATCACCTCAATAGATGCAGAAAAAGCTTTTCACAAAATCCAACACCCATTTAGTAGGCATAGTGGGAACGTACCTTAAGATAATAAAGGCCATATATGAAAAACCCACAGCCACCATTGTTCTCAGTGGTGAAAAACTGAAACCATTTCCTCTAAGATCAGGAACAAGACAAGGCTGTCCACTCTCACCACTATTATTCACATAGTTTTGGGAGTTTTAGCCACAGCAATCAGAGACGAAAAAGAAATAAAAGGAATCCAAATCAGAAAAGAGGAAGTAAAGCTGTCACTGTTTGCAGATGACATGATACTATACATAGAGAATCCTAAAGATGCTACCAGAAAACTACTAGAGCTAATCAATGAATTTGGTAAAGTAGAAGGATACAAAATTAATGCACAGAAATCTCTGGCATTCCTATACACTAATGATGAAGAATCTGAAAGAGAAATTAAGGAAACACTCCCATTTACCATTGCAAGAAAAAGGATAAAATACCTAGGAACAGGCCTGCCTAAGGAAACAAAAGACCTGTATGCAGAAAACTATAAGACACTGATGAAAAAAATTAAAGATGATACAAACAGATGGAGAGCTATACCATGTTCTTGGATTGGAAGAATCAACACTGTGAAAATGACTATACTACCCAAAGCAATCTACAGATTCAATGCAATCCCTATCAAACTACCAATGGCATTTTTCACAGAACTAGAACAAAAGTTTCACAACTTGTATGGAAAAACAAAAGACCCCAAATAGCCAAAACAATCTTGAGAAAGAAAAACGGAGCTGGAGGAATCAGGCTCCCTGACTTCAGACTATACTACAAAGCTACAGTAATCAAGACAGTATGATACTGGCACAAGAACAGAAATATAAATCAATGGAACAAGACAGAAAGCCCAGAGATAAACCCACACACATATGGTCACCTTATTTTTAATAAAGGAGGCAAGAGTATACAATGGAGAAAAGATAGCCTCTTCAATAAGTGGTGCTGGGAAAACTGGACAGCTATATGCAAAAGAATGAAATTAGAACACTCCCTAACACAATACACAAAAATAAACTCAAAACGGATTAAAGACCTAAATGTAAGGCCGAATACTATAAAACCCTTAGAGGAAAACATAGGCAGAACACTCTATGGCATAAATCACAGCAAGATCTGTTTTGATCCACCTCCTAGAGTAAGGGAAATAAAAACAAAAATAAACAAATGGGACCTAATGAAACTTAAAAGCTTTTACATCGCAAAGGAAACCATAAATAAGACGAAAAGACAACCCTCAGAATGGGAGAAAATATTTGCAAATGATGCAACTGACAAAGGATTAATCTCAAAATATACAAGCAGCTCATGCAGCTCAATATCACAAAAACAAACAACCCAATCCAAAAATGGGCAGAAGACCTAAATAGACATTTCTCCAAAGAAGATATACAGATTGCCAGCAAACACATGAAAGGATGCTGAACATCACTAACCATTAGAGAAATGCAAATCAAAACTACAATGAGGTATCACCTCACACTGGTCAGAATGGCCATCATCAAAAAATCTACAAACAATAAATGCGGGAGAGGGTGTGGAGAAATGGGAACACTCTTGCACTGCTGGTGGGAATATGAATTGGTACAGCCACTATGGAGAACAGCATGGAGGTTCCTTAAAAAACTAAAAATAGAACTACCATACAACCCAGCAATCCCACTACTGGGCATATACCCTGAGAAAACCAGTATTCAAAAAAAGTCATGTACCACAATGTTCATTGCAGCACTATTTACAATAGCCAGGACATGGAAGCAACCTAAGTGTCCATTGACAGATGAATGGATAAAGAAGATGTGGCACATATATACAATGGAATATTACTCAGCCATAAAAAGAAATGAAATTGAGTTATTTCTAGTGAGGTGGATGGACCTAGAGTCTGTCATACAGAGTGAAGTAAGTCAGAAAGAGAAAAACAAATACAGTATGCTAACACATATATATGGAATCTAAAAAAAAAATGGTTATGACGAACCTAGGGGCAGGACAGGAATAAAGATGCAGATGTAGAGAATGGACCTCAGGACACGGGGAGGGGGAAGGGTGAGCTGGGATGAAGTGAGAGAGTGGCATGGACATATATACACTACCAAATGTAAAATAGATAGCTAGTGGGAGGCAGCTGCATAGCACAGGGAGACCAGCTCGGTGCTCTGTGACCACCTAGAGGGGTGGGATAGGGAGGGTGACACAAGAGGGAGGAGATATGGGGATATATGTATATGTATAGCCGATTCACTTTGTTATAAAGCAGAACCTACACACCATTGTAAAGCAATTATACTCCAATAAAGATGTTAAAAAAAAAACTGTGTCAAAAATTTGATGTTAAAGTATACATCCAATTGTACACTTTAAATATGTACACTTTATTTTATTTCAGTTATATCTCAATAAAGCTGTAAAAAAAAAATCACAGGTATGACCCATTCTTCAGAGGCCTACATGGAAAGTGGCAATAAAATAATGCCAAGTAATACATGTTTTCTGGCGAGGGATATTCAGTGTTCTGCTACAGAAAACTACATCACCAAAGATAACATTGGGACTATAATGGTAGAGACGCATAGGTCAAGAGAACTTTCCAGCCCTGCTCAAATCATTCTGCAGAAAACTGCACACAATGCTCTCTCCTTGTGTGGAGCACAGCCAGATGCAAAAACAGGGGAAAAACCTAGACAGTCGAATTGTAATTAATGAGTCACATTAACAGCAATCTACATGGTTTATGAGTTTTGAAAATCACGTACCTAGATGTATCATTTAATTCAGGAAGCTGCATTTTTGCTGATGGTTCTTGTAAATCTAAAGAATACTCGAGTTTTGAAGTAACTTCCAAGCATGAAAATGAAAAACAAAAATTATTAAGCATCTCAAGTAAACATTTAAATATACCATTCAAGTCTTATGACAGAAAAAAAATCTGACCTTTTTGTGTATCATCCAGTTTCGATTTTTCAGGTGAATTATCAGCTGTATTTGTTTGCTGCAGGAAAAACATATATACCTACGTTTAACTATGTTGTCTTTGAAATTTTTTACAATTCCAAAGAAAAGCATTTAAATAGTAGGATATCAGGCTCTCTGTTCATTAGATTTAGCTCCAAATGACTGTTGGCTGTTCCAGAAACATCAATATCTACCCTCAGAAGATTTGCCACCATCAAAGACAATCACAGAGTGTCTCAGAGTTACTAAGGAAAACATCAAAGGAAGACTTACAAAAATGTCTTCAACAGCATCATAATTGTTGAGATATGTACAAGTTCCCAAAAAGACAATCTATCTGGAGGAATAATCTTTGGTGTATTTGTTTTTTAAAAAAATCATAACACTATCACATTTCTGTATAATGTGTCCATGTAATCAAACATAAGAAAATGGACTGAACACCAATACATGCCAAGCAGTGTGTTAGGTGCTTTATGTATCTTATGCTTTTAATCCTAAGAGAGCCACACTGTAAACCAGCTATTACCTTTGCTTTATAGATGAGAAGCCTCAGGCTCAATGATGTTAAGTAATTTTCCCAAGTTCCCACAATCAGTAAGTGAAAACTAAGTCTGATTCCAAACATTAGGCTGCTTTTCCCAAACTCAGTCTGCAGATCCCAAATGAGGGAATGAGGCAAAGCCAGCCAAGTGATACATTCCGCGGGAGAGCCAAGATGAGTGAAAGTCGAGAAAAAATAAACACGGCAGGCAAAAGTAATTTAAAGGAGGGGATAGTGAAAAAAGAGAGAGATGGCTGACCAGGAGAAAATGGACAACAAGCCAGAGAGTCAGCTTCCACCTGCCAGCATCCTGGTGGACACAGTTCAGAATCTTATCCCCAGTTCCCTGTACTCACGGTAGGCTCAGACTGGTTATTTAAAGGGAGAGTTGTTAGGCAATGGTTATCTTCAGCACTGGTTAACTCTGCCAGCTCGGTAGATTCCTTTGCTTGGTCTATACACATTAAGAAAAGACCAATAAAGAATGGTAACAATAACCATACACAATGCTGCGTACACCCTCCAAATGCTCTTCATGAGATTCATACTGCAAGTACATCACCATCTTTTGGTAACAGCTGGTAATTAGGACCTGCTATGGGCGCCTTGGAAAACTGCTTTTGGGTCTAACTCATAAGAGATATGTAACCTGTGCAGGGCCAGCTTCATGGGTAGACGGGGCCCTACACACTTGCCTCCTGCCACCCCATCATAATTTCTCTTTTGTCATTTCCAATTGACCCCAAGACAAACTGTATCAGGTGGAGAAAATAATTCAAGGTTTAATCAGCAACTTTTCTTTCTCCAAAGGTATAATAACACATCAATTACTCCTATATGACCACAGGTTTTCAGTGACCTCTTTCAAGTAATATTTTATCATTGCTTCTCTATGGAATCCAGGTAAGAAATTTTGTTATTTCCCCATATACCTGTCTCTCTTTCGTGGCTGCTAGGAATCTCAGTGTCTTCTTTCTCAAACTCACCAAGAAGGTCTGAGGAGATTTTCGTCTGGTCAGGCCTCACCTGAAATGAAAACCAAAAATCACATGATTTTTAAAAGCAGTAATCCTTTTAAAAATTTATTATTAACAGACCTAAAGAGACATAGACAGCAATACAATAATAGGAAGGGACTTTAATACCCCACTTACATCAATGGATACATCACTCAGATGGAAAATCAATATGGAAACATCAGCCTTAAATGACACGTTAGATCCAATGGACTTGACATATACATAACATTCTACCCGAAAGCAACAGAATACACATTCTTCTCAAGCACATATGGAATCCAGGATAGATCATATATTAGTCATGAAACAAGTTTTAATAAATTTAAGAAGACTGAAATCATATCAAGCATCTTTACCAACTACAGTGGTATGAAACTAGAAATCAATTACAAGAAGAAAACTGGAAAATTCATGAATACATGGAGATTAAATAAGATGCTTCTGAAAAACCAATGGGTCAATGAAGAAATCAAAAAAGAGATTTAAAAAAAAAAAACCTTTTGGCAAATGAAAATGGAAATGCAACATACCAAAACTTATGAGGTGCAGCAAAAGCAGTTCTAAGAGGGAAGTTCATAGTGATAAATGCCCACATCAGAAAAGAAAAGAAGGACTTCCCTGGTGATCCAGTGGTTAAAACTCTGCGCTTCCAGTACAGGGGGCACAAGGTCGATCCCTGGTTGGGGAACTAAGATCCCGCATGCTGTGCAGAGTGACCATAACAATAATAATAATAAAGAAAAGAAAGAACTCAAATAAACAACATATCTTTACACCTCAATGAACTAGAAAAATAAACGAACCCAAAGTTAGTAGAAGGAAGCAAATGAAGAACAGAACAGAAATAAACAAAAGACACTAAAAAAACAATAGAAAAGATCAATGAAACTAAGAGCTGGTTCTTTGAAAATATAAACAAAATTGACAAACATTTAGCTGGATTCACATATATATGTGTGTGTATCTATCTATCTATATTTAAGCCAGCATATTATTCAGCCATAAAAAAGAAGCAAATCCTGCCATTTGCAACAACATGGGTGGACCTTGGGAGCATTATGAAAAGTGAAATAAGTCAGACAGAGACAGACAAATACCGTATGATCTCACTTATATGTGGAATCTTAAAAACAACAGCAAAAACAAGCTCATAGATACAGAGAGCAGATTGGTGGTTCCAGAGGAGGGGGTTGAGGATAGGTGAAATGGGTGAAGGGGGTCAAAAGGTACAAACTTCATGTTATAAAATGAATATGTCATGGGGATATAAGGTACAACATGGTGACTATAGTTAATACTATATTGCATATTTGAAAGTTGCTGAGACTAAATTCTCTAAATTTTTTTTGTTCAAAAAACAAAAACTTCTAACAATGGTGATAGTTGTCAACTAGTCTCATTGTGGTGATTTTTTCACAATATAAACAAAAATGGAATCATTATGATTTACACCTGAAACTAATATGTTTTAGGTCAATTATATCTCAAGTTTAAAAACCCCAACATGGAAATGTAAGAGACATGAAAACATACTAAAACATATTTACTGATAAATAATTAAGAAGAATTAAACATGCCACCTGTTTGTCATCTCCTAAAGCTTTAATGGAAGTTTGTGCTATGTTGAATTGCAATTCAAAATGAACTTCTATTTTCATCACTTCTTTGTTTCTGATATTAATAGGCTTCTTCAGGTAAATTTTGAGCATCTTCATCTCAGTTTCTAGCAAAAATAAAGTATACCAATGTAGATCAACATACTGAAAGGTTATATTTTTAAATTTTATAATTTTAAATAACTGCACTGGGATATTTGTTCACTGTCCAGATTCTTCCGCAATGAGAAGTTGAAAAGAAATCATCTGAATAAAGTTACTCTGAAATTATTTTTATTAGATGCACATGTGTATTTTCACACACACACACACACACACACACACACACACACACACAATATGTTTAAGCAGTTAATCTAGCAGAGATAGAAGTAACTTAGCAGCATAGAAAATGAGATATTTTGTCTTCTAAAATTCAATCCATTTTTTAAAGAACATTTGTGAATACAAAGCTATCATCTGTAACAGGTATTTTACTTCTCAATATAAGAAGCACAACATTCATTCTCATTCTTTCTGTCTCTCTCAGATCCTAATCATTTCTAAAATTCAAAATAAAATCCACTATTCTCAATATACAAACTGGAATAATCCACACTCATCTCAACAGACTCCACTTAAAGAAGAGAAATGGAAACATTCTCCAGGGAGGCCTAATTCTCAGACAACAGTCTCCTTGAGGGCCTCCTACCAGGACATCAGCCCTTTACTGACACATAGTAATTGGTTTTAGAAGAGAAAATAGTTTAGACCACAATTCATAGCAAGGCCAAGAATAAGCCACAGTAAGTACAAGCTGTGTTGGAAGCAGCAGGGGTGAAAAGAGTAAAACCCATTCAAGAGCAGGCAAAGCTCAGGGTCACAAATTGATGAGAATGAAAAGAGGAAAAAAGAGACACATCTGGGTCTAGATCTGTGGCCAGTGGTACTCGAAATGTGGCTAGTACAACATGAATTGCATTATAAGCATAAAATACACACTAGTTTGCAAAGACACAGTACCAAAAAAAGAGAAGGTAAAATATCTCATTAATTGTTCATATTGATTACATGTTAAACTGTTAATATTTTGGACATACTGAGTGAAATTAGTCCACTTGAAAAAAACTTTTTAATGAGGCTACTAGAAAATTTTTAATTAAATATGTGGTTCAGATCCTATTTCTATATAACAGTGCTGACCTCTAGTAAAGTTCAACAATCCCCTAAATGCTGATCTTACTGGACGTTCAGTCACTGCAGAGAAAGTCTCTAAATCCCTGCAGCAAAAGTAATTCTAAACAAGGTCTGAAAATATAAATAGCTAGTTGGGCTGTGGGGCTCCATGCAAACGTACAGGGGCAAGAAGAAATAGCCCGAGGGCTGCCCTCAGCAGGCTCCTAAAACACTGTCAACCCCTTAGCAGGAAGGGCTCGGCATGCAAAAGGCAAGTCTTGCTTGTAGTGTTTGCCACACAAGCCTCAGTTGCCTCGGCTATAAAACTAAAACATCACACCTACTTCCTCCAGCTACTGTGAGGCACTTTATGAATTTTAAAGTCTCCCCAAAATGTGATATATTTATGAAGTGTAGAATATTAACTTTGGCAAGTTGGTTGCTGAAAACCACCTCAAAAGCAAAGTTCAGGTTCAGAAACTTAAAATATGTAATGTTAGGGGTACCACAGTCAGAAAATCCATGGAAGTCTTTAAAAATATTGACTTCAGAATAAACACCAATGATATTTTGCATACCTTAAGTGAACAGTAACAGGTAATGACTATATAAATTAAGTTACTCTTAACTTATGATTATATTTAATTTACATTTCTAGTAAGATGTTTATAAACCCCTTTCCTTTACTACAGATAGGAGACACCTCCAACTCAATGTATACTATCTTTCCAATTTTGAGACTTTTATAACTGCTCGTTTGTGCTTCTTCCATCTGTGACACCATAAGAAATATATATTTGATCTTGGCCTTGGTTCCTGACACAGAGCTCCTGAAACACATTTTAAGCGATGGGGTGCTGGGATCACCTTTTGTTCTAATATTTGGTCTTTGACCCTGGTTCCTGACACCAGAGCTTCTAAGACCCTTGGAATGCCCGGGGTGATGAGTGTTTTATAAGTTAATGAGGTAAGTGGGGCTTAAAGGACTGGGGGTTGGAGGACTTAAGGATGGGGACTGGTCAAAAACTTGCACAAGCCTCTTAAGATAGCCTCATCCACCAGAGGGCAGATGGAAAAAGCAAGAAAAACTACAATCCTGCAGCCTGTGGAACAATAACCACATTCACAGAAAGACAGACAAGATGAAAAGGCAGAGGGCTATATACCAGATGAAGGAACAAGATAAAACCCCAGAAAAACAACTAAATGAAGTGGAGAAGGGCAACCTTCCAGAAAAAGAATTAAGAATAATGATAGTGAAGATGATCCAGGACCTCGGAAAAAGAATGGAAGCAAAGATTGAGAAGATGCAAGAAATGTTTAACAAAGACCTAGAAGAATTAAAGAGCAAACAAACAGAGATGAACAATACAATAACTGAAATGAAAAATACACTAGAAGGAATCAATAGCAGAATAACTGAGGCAGAAGAACGGATAAGTGACCTGGAAGACAGAATGGTGGAATTCACTGCTGTGGAACAGAATAAAGAAAAAAGAATGAAAAGAAATGAAGTCAGCGTAAGAGACCTCTGGGACAACATTAAATGCAACAACATTCGCATTATAGGAGTCCCAGAAGGAGACGAGAGAGAAAGGACCTGAGAAAATATTTGAAGAGATTATAGTTGAAAATTTCCCTAACATGGGAAGGGAAATAGCCACCCAAGTCCAGCAAGCGCAGCAAGTCCCATACAGGATAAACCCAAGGAGAAACATGCCAAGACACATAGTAATCAAATTGGCAAAAATTAAAGACAAAGAAAAATTATTGAAAGCAGCAAGGGAAAGATGACAAATAACATACAAGGGAACTCCCATAAGGCTAACAGCTGATTTCTCAGCAGAAACTCTGCAAGCCAGAAGGGAGTGGCATGATATACTTAGAGCGATGAAAGGGAAGAACCTACAACCAAGATTACTCTACCCAGCAAGGCTCTCATTCATATTCAATGGAGAAATCAAAAGGTTTACAGACAAGCAAAAGCTAAGAGAAATCAGCACCACGAAACCAGCTCTAAAACAAATGCTAAAGGAACTTCTCTAAGTGGGAAACACAAGAGAAGAAAAGGATGTACAAAAACAAACCCAAAACAATTAAGAAAATGGTAATAGGAATATACATATTGATAATTACTTGAACGTGAATGGATTAAATGCTCCAAACAAAAGACACAGGCTTGCTGAATGGATACAAAAACAAGACTCATATATATGCTGTCTACAGAAGACCCACTTCAGACCTAGGGACACATATAGACTGAAAGTGAGGGGATGGAAAAAGATATTCCATGCAAATGGAAATTAGAAGAAAGATGGAGTAGCAATACTCATATCAGATAAAATAGACTTTAAAATAATGTTACAAGAGACAAGGAAGGACACTACATAATGATCAAGGGATCAATCCAAGAAGAAGATATAACAATTATAAATATATATGCACCCAACATAGGAGCACCTCAACGCATAAGGCAACTGCTAACAGCTATAAAAGAGGAAATCGACAGTAACACAATAACACTGGGGGACTTTAACACCTCACATCAATGGACAGATCATCCAAACAGAAAATTAATAAGGAAACACAAGCCTTAAATGACATAATAGACCAGATAGATTTAATTGATATTTATAGGACATTCTATCCCAAAACAGCAGATTACACTTTCTTCTCAAGTGCACACGGAACATTCTCCAGGATAGATGACATCTTGGGTCACAAATCAAGCCTCAGTAAATTTAAGAAGACTGAAATCATATCAAGCATCTTTTCTGACCACAACGTTATGAGATTAGAAATCAATTACAGGGGAAAAAATGTAAAAAACACAAACACATGGAGGCTAAACAATACGTTACTAAGTAACCAAGAGATCACTGACAAACTCAAAGAGAAAATCAAAAAATACCTAGAGACAAATGACAATGGAAACACAACAATCCAAAACCTATGGGATGTGGCAGAAGGAGTTCTAAGAGGGAAGTTTATAGCTATAAAAGCCTACCTCAAGAAACAAGAAAACTCTCAAATAAACAATCTAACCTTACACCTAAAGGAACTAGAGAAAGAAGAACAAAAAAACCCCCAAAGTTTGCAGAAGGAAAGAAATCATAAAGATCAGAGCAGAAATAAATGAAATAGAAACAAAGAAAACAATAGCAAATATCAATAAAACTAAAAGCTGGTTCTTTGAAAAGATAAACAAACTGAGAAACCTTTAGCCAGACTCATCAAGAGGGAGAGGACTCAAATCAATAAAATTAGAAATGAAAAAGGAGAAGTAACAACTGACACTGCAGAAATACAAAGCATCCTAAGAGACTACTACAAGCAACTCTATGCCAATAAAATAGACAACCTGGAAGAAATGGACAAATTCTTAGAAAGGTATAATCTTCCAAGACTGAACCAGGAAGTAATAGAAAATATGAACAGACCAATCACAAGTAATGAAATTGAAACTGTGATTAAAAATCTTCCAATAAACAAAAGCCCAGGACCAGACGGCTTCATAGGTAAATTCTATCAAACACTTAGAGAACAGCTAACACCCATCCTTCTCAAATGCTTCCAAAAAGTTGCAGAGTTCCAAATTCATTCTATGAGGCCACCATCACTCTGATACCAAAACCAAAGATACTACAAAAAAAGAAAATTACAGACCAATATCACTCATGAATATAGATGCAAAAATCCTCAACAAAATGCTAGCACATAGAATCCAACAACACATTAAAAGGATCATACACCGTAATCAAGTGGGATTTATCCCAGGGACGCAAGGATTCTTCAATATATGCAAATCAATCAATGTGATACACCATATTAACAAATTGAAAAAGAAAAAACATATGATCATCTGAATAGATGCAGAAAAAGCTTTTGACAAAATTCAACATCCATTTATGATTTAAAAAACTTTCCAGGGCTTCCCTGGTGGCGGGTGGTTGAGGAGTCCGCCTGCCGATGCAGGGGACGCGGGTTTGTGCCCCGGTCCGGGAGGATCCCACATGCCGCGGAGCGGCTGGGCCCGTGAGCCATGGCCGCTGAGCCTATAAAAACCATATGATCATCTCAATATATGCAGAAAAAGCTTTCAACAAATTCAACACCCATTTATGATAAAAATCTGTTCAGAAAGTAGGCATAGAGGGAACTTATCTCAACATAATAAAGGCCATATATGACAAACCCACAGCAAACATCATTCTGAATGGTGAAAAACTGAAAGCATTTCCTCTAAGACCAGGAACGAGACAAGGATGTCCACTCTCACCACTATTATTCAACACAGATTTGGAATTTTTAGCCACAGCAATCAGAGAAGAAAAAGAAATAAATGGAATACAAATTGGAAAAGAAGAAGTAAAACTGTCACTGTTTGCAGATGACATGATACTATACATAGAGAATCCTAAAGATGCCACCAGAAAACTACTAGAGCTAATCAATGAATTTGGTAAAGTAGCAGGATACAAAATTAATGCACAGAAATCTCTTGCATTCCTATACACTAATGATGAAAAATCTGAAAGAGAAATTAAGGAAACACTCCCATTTACCAGTGCAACAAAAAGAATAAAATACCTAAGAATAAACCTACTAAGGGAGACAAAAGACCTGTACTCAGAAAACTATAAGACACTGATGAAAGAAATTAAAGATGATACCAACAGATGGAGAGATATACCATGTTCTTGGATTGGAAGAATATTGTGAAAATGACTATACTACCCAAAGCAATCTACAGATTCAATGCAATCCCTTTCAAATTACCAATGGCATTTTTTACGGAACTAGAACAAAAAATCTTAAAATTTGTATGGCGACAAAAAAGACCCCGAATAGCCAAAGAAGTCTTGAGGGAAAAAATCGGAGCTGGAGGAATCAGACTCCCTGACTTCAGACTATACTACAAAGCTACAATAATCAAGACAACATGGTACTAGCACAAAAACAGAAATATAGATGAATAGAACAAGACAGAAAGCCCAGAGATAAACGTACACACCTATGTTCAACTAATCTGTGACAAAGGAGGCAAGGATATACAATGGAGAAAAGACAGTCTCTTCAATAAGTGGTGCTGGGAAAACTGGACAGCTACATGTAAAAAATGAAATTAGAACATTCCCTAACACCATACATAAAAATAAACTCAAAATGGATTAGAGACCTAAATGTAAGACTGGACACTATAAAACTCTTAGAGGAAAACATAAGAACACTCTTTGACATAAATCACAGCAAGATCTTTCTTGATCCACGTCCTAGATTAATGGAAATAAAAACAAACATAAACAAATGGGACCTAATCAAACTTAAAAGCTTTTGCATAGCAAAGGAAACCATAAACAAGATGAAAAGACAACCCTCAAAATGGGAGAAAATATTTGCAAACGAATCAACGGACAAAGGATTAATCTCTAAAGTATATAAACAGCTCATGCAACTCAATGTTAAAAAAATAAACAACCCAATCCAAAAATGGGCAGAAGACCTAAACAGACATTTCTCCAAAGCAGATATACAGATTGCCAACAAACACATGAAAGAATGCTCAATATCACTAATCATTAGAGAGATGCAAATCAAAACTACAATGAGGTATCACCTCACACCAGTTAGAATGGGCATCATCAGAAAATCTACAAACAACAAGTGCTGGAGAGAGTGTGGAGAAAAGGGAACCCTCTTGCACTGTTGGTGGGAATGTAAATTGATACAGCCACTATGGAAAACAGTATGGAGGTTCCTTAAAAAACTACAAATAGAATTACCATACAACCCAGCAATCCCACTACTGGGAATATACCCAGAGAAAACCATAATTCAAAAAGACACATGCACCCCAGTGTTCACTGCAGCACTATTTACAATAGCCAGGTCATGGAAGCAACCTGAATGCCCATCGACAGACTAATGGATAAAGAAGATGTGGCACATATATACAAGGGAATAATACTCAGCCATAAAAAAGAACAAAATTGGGTCATCTGTAGAGTTGTGGATGGATCTAGAGACTGTCATACAGAGTGAAATTAAGCCAGAAAAAGATAAACAAATATCATATATTAATGCATATATGTGGAACCTAGAAAAATGGTACAGATGAACTGTTTGTAGGGCAGAAATTGAGACACAGAGGCAGAGAACAAACATATGGACACCAAGGGGGGAAAGCAGCGGGGGGGTGGGGCTGGGGGGGGGATGAATTGGGCGATTGGGATTGACATGTACACACTGGTGTGCATAAAATTGATTAATGATAAGAACCTACTGTATAAAAAATAAATAAAATAAAATTCAAAAAAAAAACAGTTTTGCTTACATATCAATGATATTTCTAGAAAACAAAACAAAAGGATGGGGACTGGTCGCCAGAAAGACCAAGGTATGGTTAGAGGGTTGGAACTTCCAGCTCCCCAACCTTCAGGGAGGGCAGAAGGGCCAGCAATTGAGTTAATATTCCATAATGCCTACATGATAAAGCTTCCATAAAAACACCCAAGCTATGGGGTTCAGAGCGCCTCTGGGTTGGTGAACACAAACATTCCAGGAGGGCGATGCCCCCCAACTCCTCAGAAACAAAAGCCCTTGCACTTGGGATCCTTCTGGATCTTGCCCTGGGTATTCTCCTCATCTGGCTGTTCATCTGTATCCTTTATTATATCCTTTATAATAAAATGGTAAATGTAAATGCGTGTTTCCCAGAGTTCTGTGAACCATTATAGCAAGTTTCAAACCCGAGGAGGAGCTTGTGGGAACCTCTGATTGGTAGCCAGTTGGTCAGAAGTACAGGGGTCAACCTGAGACTTGCAATTAGCATCTGAAGTGTGGGCAGTCTTCACTGTCCCTTCATTCTCCCAGAGTTTCACGGTGAAAGGCTCTCCTCTTCTTGACACTTCCTTTACTGCCTAATCTAGCCCAAACTTCCCTTTTTCTAGTATGTAACAGGGGAAATTAAAAATAATAACGCAAGTGATTCTTGTTCATATAAATTCAAATTAACTGTGTCTGTGAAATGCAACAGTCTAGTTGTACATCTGTTTGTAAATTAATTTCAGCATTGCTTGTATCTGTGATTCTTTGTATTCTCCTGGTTATTACATCTTATTAATTTGCTCATTAATTAATGAAATCTTTTACTCACATTTATTTTATATTTGTATGCGGGTCATGATTTTACCTTTATCAAAAATTACCCTTTAACAAAACACCGAAGTAACTTATGTACACAAGAAATTCCAGCAAGGAAAGCTCAGGGCTGAAGGAGGATTACCTTATCCTAAGTAGTCCCATGGGAGAAACTTCAGTTAAGAGTTCAAGGCCAGGAAGGATGGATTTGTTCTTTGCAGGATTTGTATGATGAGAATCATGTTATCCATTATACTTTTCACCCTGGCTTTCAGGAAGCTAAGCACCAAATTTGTTTTTTTTTTTTTAATTGTACAACTTTATTTTATTTAAATTTATTTATTTTCTTCTTGGCTGCATGGGCCTTCATCGCTACACACGGGCTTTCTCTAGTTGCGGAGAGGGGGGCTACTCTTCGTTGCAGTGGGCGGGCTTCTCATTGTGGAGCACAGGCTCTAGGTGTGTGAGCTTCAGTAGTTGTGGCAGGTGGGCTCAGTAGTTGTGGCACACGGGCTTAGTTGCTCTGTGGCATGTGGGATCTTCCCGGACCAGGGCACCAATCCATGTCCCCTGCACTGGCAGGCGGATTCTTAACCACTGCGCCACCAGGGAAGTGCTAAGCACCAAATTTGAATCTCCATGGTGGCCAGATCAACCTTCTTGACAGACATTTTTATTCTTGTTTGTGGTTCCAATTTTCTATTTCTATTATTTCGTTATAAACATGCAAGCTGCCCTAAATCCTTTGTGAAAGGAAGTATAAAATGATTATGTGTATTGAGTTACTTTCAAAACATCCGTTTTTTCAAGAGACCCAATTCAGGAATCCTGGTCAAGTGTGACTATATGTGAAATACTGAACTGGACCAATACCTTACTTCTACCCACCCAGAAAAGGATCACTCCTGACTCCATGCCCCTCAACTCTACCTACCAAGAGGAGAAGAAAGGTGAATGACGGAGATTTAAGAAGAGGGAGTCAGGGCTTCCCTGGTGGCGCAGTGGTTAAGAATCCGCCTGCCAGTGCAGGCGACACGGATTCAATCCCTTGTCCGGGAAGATCCCACATGCCATGGAGCAACTAAGCCCATGCGCCAAAACTACTGAGCCTGCGCTCTAGAGCCCATGAGCCACAACTACTGAAGCCAGTGAGCCACAACTACTGAAGTCCACACGCCTAGAGCCCGTGCTCTGCAACGAGAAGCCACCACGAGAAGCCTGCGTGCAGCAACGAAGACCCAATGCAGCCAAAAATTAAAATTAATTAATTGAAAAAAAAGAAGGGGGAGTCAGGGCTGATATTTACATAGTTTGTACATACCCAATTATTAATATAAGTGTGTGGGAAAGGGAGGGCAGGTACTATAACCATTTTTAAAAATGGTGGCACAGGACTTCCCTGGTGGCACAGTGGTTAAGAATCCTCCTGCCAGGGCTTCCCTGGTGGCGCAGTGGTTGAGAGCCCGCCTGCTGATGCAGGGGACACGGGTTCGTGCCCCGGTCCGGGAAGATCCCACATGCCGCGGAGCGGCCGGGCCCGTGAGCCGTGGCCGCTGAGCCTGCGCGTCCGGAGCCTGTGCTCCGCAACGGGAGAGGCCACAACAGTGAGAGGCCCGCGTACGGCAAAAAAAAAAAAGAATCCTCCTGCCAATGCAGGGGACACGGGTTTGAGCCCTGGTCCAGGCCATTACTACTGAAGCCCGCGTGCCTAGAGCCCATGCTCCACAACAAGAGAAGCCACCGCAATGAGAAGCCCGCTCACCGCAACGAAGAGCAGCCCCTGCTCGCCACAACTAGAAAAAGCCTGCACACAGCAACGAAGACCCAACGCAGCCAAAAATAAATAAATAAAATTAATAAATTTATTTTAAATAAAATTTTAAAATTACAAAAAAATTAAAAATTGTGGTACAAAACATAAAAATGATTAACAAGGTAAATGTTAAGTGTGCAGTTCAGTAGTGCTAAGTATATTCACATTGCTGTACAAGAGATCTCCAGAACCTTTTCATCTTGCAAATCTGAAACTCTGTACCCATTAAACAACTCCCCATTCCCCCTTCCCTGCAGTCCTGGTAACTAACCACCATCCTACTTTCTGTCTCTATCAATTTGACTACTTTAGATACCTCATGTAAGTGGAATCATACAGTATTTGTCTTTTTGTGATTAGCTTTTTCCACTTAGCATGATGTCCTCTAAGTTCATCTATGTTATAGCAAGTATCAGAATGCCCTTCCTTCTTAAAGCTAAATAATAGTCCATTGTAGGTACAGATCACATTTGCTTTATCCATTCATCCATCGATGGACACTTGGGGTGCTTCTACCTTTTTTTTTTTTTGGTTGCGCCGGGTCTTAGTTGCAGCAGGCAGGCTCCTTAGTTGTGGCTCGCAGGCTCCTTGGTTGCAGCATGCGAACTCTTAGTTGCGGCATGCATGTGGGATCTAGTTCCCTGACCAGAGATGGAACCCAGGCCCCCTCCATTGGGAGTGTGGAGTCTTAACCACTGTGCCACCAGGCAAGTCCCTGTTTCTACCTCTTGACTCTTGTGAATAGGCTGCAGTGAACGTTCGTATGCAAATCTCTTCGAGTCCTGCTTTCGATTCTTCTGGATATATATCCAGAAGTGAAACTGCTGGATCATACGGTGATGCTATTTTCAGTTTGTTGAGGAACCATAATCATTTTTACAACGAGAAAACCAGGCAAGTCATGGAACCCCGAAGTTACAGAGTGGAGGATTCACTAATCTTTTGCCCTGAGCCCAGCCTTCTGTCCACAGCACTCACCACCTCCCCTCCACGTCAAGTGCAAGCAAAGTCTGCTCGGGAATTAACTAAACATACACTGCAACTGTAAACAGAAACAATACTCAGGACTAAATGCAGGGTAGTTTAGAATTAACATCTTACCTATTATGCTGAAATTAATCACTGCTTCCTTCAAAAGTCTTACTGAGTCCCATAAAGCGCTCTTGGAAAAAATAAGTGAAATTCATGAGCACATAACACATACTTGGATATGAACACTCTCTACGCACTTAGGTCTAAACAGGAATCGAACATGATTACCTCAGGATTGTTTATATAAAAAGTTACACTCTGAGTTCCTAGGTTGAAATCAATCCAAAATTTCTCTAATTTTTCATCTGCAGGTTTTCTCATCTGTAAGATATAATTTCAGCATTAATATCATATGAAAGGGTCAAATGAAAATAACTCCATTAAAAACAGAACTGCTTTTCTGAGAACAACCCTACTTTTAAGATTATAGGGTCACCGTTTATTGCCTTACTCATTTCTGCAAAATAGGAGGAAGGTTTCAATTTTATATAACCAATCTATTTCTGGAAAAACCCTACTATACCTAGCAATTTAATAGATGTTTAAACGTGTCAGATAACTCTAACCATACAAACTTTTTTTTTCTGGTGCCAATCACAGAGAAAATTGTTCTATGTTAAAGCAGTAACAATCCACACTGCCTATGGATAGAAACTTCTAGCAAAGGAGGTACTGTGATCAAACATAAATGGTGACTTGCCATCTAGCTTACCATGTGTTAGAATAAGGCTAAGACCTGAAGATTTCAAATTATCTTTATTTTAATTGATTAGTCAGCCCTCTGTATCCACGGGCTCCAAATCCAAAGATTCAACCAAATGTGGATTGAAAATATTTAGGAAAAAGAATTCCAGAAAGTTCTAAAAAGCAAACCTTGATTTTGCCATATGCTGGCAATTATTTACATAGCATTTACATTGTACTGACAACTATTTGCATAGCATTTACATTGTGTTAGGTATCAGATGTAACCTAGAGATGATTTAAAGTACATGGGAGGATGTGTGTACATTATATGCAAATACTAAGCCGTTTTATACATGGGACTTGAATATCCGCAGATTTTGGTATCCACGAGGGGTCCTGGAACCAGTCCCCCATGGGTACCAAGAAATGACTGCATTATAAAATAAACATATGTTCTTAAAGAAAGAAAGAAGAAAGACAGAAAGAAAAAAAGGAAAGACAGATTCAAACAATATGATGCTAATAGAAAGAATAAATATCTCCTTCTCTGTCCCTCAAATTCCCGTAGGTACCTTTCCATGGGAACCATTAACAATGCCTTTGCTTCCTCCCAGATGTGTTCTAGACATACTCAGGAAGTATATACAAAGTTTTTATTTCTCAACAATGGAACAAACACTAGACTTAACTATTCTTCCACTTGTTTTCCAGTAAATAGCATTTCTTGGCCATTGTTCCATCATATGTGTCTACTCTACAACAGCTATGGAGTTGAACAAAGGGTTTTGTTTTGAATTTTATTATATTTTTTATACAGCAGGTTCTTATCAGTTATCATCTGTTTTATACATATTAGTGTATACATGTCAATCCCAATCGCCCAATTCATCACACCACCACCACCCACCCCCTTCTCCCCTTGGCGTCTATAGGAACAAAGGTTTTAACACAAGTCTATATCACGGGAAGCCAGTGTAAGGACCCCTACTGAAGCTGATGGAAATTTAGAAGTCCTAGAAAGAAGAAGCAAGCAGAGATTGGAACCCTCAGACAACCAGAAAGAAAAACAGACTTGAAATATAGGAATCAGGCTTCCAAAATTAGTTCTAGAGAGAAAGAATGTATAATGTAGTCGTGAGCTAACGGCTCAGCTCACAGAGGCCAAGAAGGGGGCCCTCAAACCAAAACAATGAAATGGTTAACTAGAACATTCTAGAGACATGATCCAGGAAACCTCAACACAGTCCAGGTTCAGAGACCTATGAAAAGATTACCCGGAAATTGAGATGCTGCAGGTTGAGGCACTTTTACAGGAAGGACCTTGTGCCTCTAGAAACCAAAGAAGGGGGTGAAAAAGAGACTGTTCAATTTTGCACTATAAAGTACAAGGCAGAATGATCTAGAGAAAGGAGAGTGACCCTAATTGCTGGGGATAGAGTGGGAAGCGTCTACCGGGTTGAAAGAAGCAATGGACTTGCCCTATTCCCTCCAATCCAGGCGTGAATAATGCTGCTCATCAATAGGATAAAAAAAGGCAAGGTTCCTGTAACTGACCTCATGAATGCAGTATAAACCCTAAAATTCCTTTATGTAGAAGTAACACGAGGGCTCTGCAATAAAAAGCTTCAGAGTTGAGGCCTAAGAGGAGAAGCAAGTTTCCCTTTTTAAAAAAGCCCTTCTGTGTAGCAAGAGCCGTTTGGCCTGATGTAAAGCTACCTATGGGTTTCACTATACACCCCCCACCCTCACAGCCCCTGAAAGAGAGACAAACATACCTCAAACTCATCAGCAAAAGCAGCAATGCATGGAAATGAATAGACCCTGCAAAACAGCTCACAATTAAAAAACAAAATAAAATATGGATGGACCGCACACACGACCTACGGATGTTCTATAAACAAGCACGTATAACTAGGTACGCCATTATGTCCCTTGGTACAAAGTATGAAAGGGGCTCTCAAACCTACAAATGGAGATCTACCATGGGCAGAATTCAAATCTCCATCTGGCAGTCTACAAGCCAGGTTTTCCAGTATTATATATACCTCAACCCAGCTGCTTGGCAAGAGTCCTAATGAAAGGAGTGAATTTAGCCAATATTTTCTCATCAAGGACTTAACTGTCCATAATACGGCTTTCCCTAGTAACCTCAGATCTATAGGAAATCATTCTTCATAAAATCTCCCTGGAGGATATAAAGTTACAACTGTTCCAAATCACAAATAAATATGTTAAAGACTGATAGAAATCATTTCTAAACACACACGAATGAATCACTAGGCAGAATGTGTCTAATCTTCTGAGGTTTCTACTCAATGGATAACTTGGTAATGCTCAGTAAATTCTGTATCCTACATTCTCTCCTAAAACAGATCCTAGATTTCTTTTTTCTTTTCTTTTTTTTTTTTTTTTTTTTTTTTTTTTTTTTTTTTTGCAGTACGCGGGCCTCTCACCGCTGTGGCCCCTCCCGCTGAGGAGCACAGGCTCAGGACGCGCAGGCTCAGCGGCCATGGCTCACGGGCCCAGCTGCTCCGCGGCACGTGGGATCTTCCCGGACCGGCGCACGAACCTGCGTCCCCTGCATCGGCAGGAAGACTCCCAACCACCGCGCCACCAGGGAAGTCCCCTAGATTTTTTTTTAATATTAGACATTTTCAGAATAGAATTAGTCAATAAAGTAAAGCTCAGAGAAACGTCTTACCTTCTTTGGTCACCAAGTCTGTCATTTAGGTGATTGAGAAACCGTCTACAATCCTTCAAAGTAAATAATGCAAACTTTTTTGTTAAAAAAAAAATCAAGATATTTAATTTAAATACTACCCTTTGCAGCATGTAGAGGCCAGTGTTCGCTACTACATTTCCAGGATCCAGTGACATCACAAGACTTCACAAAGATTCATTATTAATCACGATAACTAAAATAATACTTTGTGTCACAAAGAGGAGCCTCCAGACTCATGTTCTGAACCCCCAGCCATGAGACTTGCAGCTGAGGAATGCTTAGGTCTCCAACAGTTTTATGTGCAGGAACAAACAAGAGAAATACCTCTTACTGATGACCTGGATTGTAATATTTGACTAACCCACAGGGCATCCATCTCCCTGCCATCTCCCCAGCACAAGCCAACCACAAACCCATGAAACTTATCAATTTGGGGTTTATCCTGGTGTACTTAACCACTGTAGATTTTCCTTATCAGGAGTTCTCTAACCTGCTCCTTCCTGGAATCTCTCTCCCACTAAAGGTTCTAAGAATAAAGAATACGTTTATAGTTCTCCCAACCAACAGCGACCAGGGAGGCAGACTGTTACCCCCAATTTTCTAAAACCAAAGAGATACTGATCCAGACTTTTATCCCTTTTGTTAGCAAGGACTGTCTGTTGTAGTCAAACAGTCCTCACACTCCGTGTCTAGATTCAGCACTAAATGGACATTAATGTGAACTTTCATCTAAAAGCAGTTCCACTAAGAAGCTGATGGCTCTAGGGGGAAAGTAATTTGAGAAAGAGGATAATTACTTTTGTCTTATGTTCCCCTAATTTCCCTGCAGATGAGAGAATCACACAGCGGGGAAAGGAAACTAATACTGGAGTGTCTACAACATCTCAGGCACTTTTAGTTTTTCTCATTTAATTCCCACAATTCCGAAGTTGGTTTTATTCCCATTTTACAGGTAAGAACACTCAAGCTTCATGAGACAACTATCAGCTCCAAGGACATATTGCACAACACAGGGAATATAAAACCAGTATTTTATAATAACTATAAATGGAACTATAACCTCTAAAAATTGTGAATCACTATACTGTACACCTGTAACATACAACATGGTACATGAACTATATTTCAATTAAAATTTTTTTAAAAAACAATTAAAAAAACAAAAGTCAACTACTTTGCCAAAATGTATACATCACATCAGTCAGGGAGGTGGGACCCAAACCCAACTCATGATATCCCCATTTAGATCAAACTGCATCCTGGCTAAACAACTACTGCAGATCTGGCAACAGGCTTAAAGTCAAATTTAACATATTTCATAATATATTTGAAGGTTCGGATTTAATAAAATCCCAAGTGCTCAGCAGTTTTGACCAGAAAGGCTTTGTTCAACATGAGCACTGTTACTAATAATTTTAGCTTTTCCTACAGAATCACCCTCATTTAAGAACTTTTTTAAAGGAGAGGGAAAACATTTTAGCTATTTTAGGATAAAGGTGAGTATATAGCAAAGCCATAAACTAC
The DNA here is from genome assembly GCF_000442215.2 of Lipotes vexillifer. NCBI lineage: Eukaryota > Metazoa > Chordata > Mammalia > Artiodactyla > Lipotidae > Lipotes > Lipotes vexillifer. The sequence goes on along the minus strand of NW_006793488.1, from coordinate 4,874,029 downwards.
GTCTGTGCTACTTGAGGACACAATCACAGTGAGGCCGGGTTGCATGGAAGACACCGAAAACTATTGTTCTTCCAAACTGTGAAGGCTGGAGGGCTCACAACACAAGCTCCCCATAAAACTCCTCTGCTACCAGAGCACCCATGCCAGCTTCAGCCTCCTGTCATCATGCCAGCTACTCTCTGCAAGGCCGAAATGCACATTCTTTTCTTCTCCAACTCTCCCTACCCTTCAAGGTTTGTTGAAAACCACTTCCAGCTCCATGACCACTGTCTCTGACTGGATCCATCAAACTCACACAGCTCTGGCTCCAGGCTAAGTTTCCTGTAAAGATGTCCTAATTGTATGCTGGTAACTGGTCCACAAATATTCTGTTTCTATTACCCTCAAGTTATTTCACATAAGTGCGAAACAGGAAGTTTAAGAATGGCGACCTAATCACATTTAAGAAAAAAATCCTCCCCTGAGCCCAACATGCAGGAAGGCGCTGAAAGGATGCTTCATAAATATTGATTAAATGGAATTTTCATGACCAAGAATCTCACCGTCTCAAATTCTCGATCTTTAATTTCTTTGAAAGCCTCAGCAATGGTATCATCTTCAAACCACTGATGGACAAAGTTTTCCCTTGATTTTTTCATGGTCAGTCTACACAATGCTTCACAAAGAGCCACCTGCTGGTCATAATCTAGAGATTAAAAATACGGCAGACATGGATAATTCTGGGCACAAAGCAAAAGAAAAAATGAGTTCCACAGATCAGCATTTGCTCTAAGAAGGTCCATCTTAGAAGACTAGCATTGTGTCTTATAAGCAGAAAGACATATCCTGGAGCAATTATAATCATTTAAATTCATCTGTAAGAAATATTAGGGGGAAATCCAAATGATAGGTCAGTATATGACAAATTTTTTAAAAATGATATTTCTGCAACTTATATTTTAGATATATTAAAACATTCACCAAAAGCAACTTTGTCCAAGACTCACAGATAGGACAAACTAGTGGTTACCAGAGGGAAGGGGGGAGGGGCAAGATAGAAGTAGGGGAGTAAGAGGCACAAAGTATTAGGTATAAAATAAGCTACAAGGATATATTGTACAACATGGGGAATACAGCAAATATTTTATAATAACTGTAAATTGAGTATAACCTTTAAAAATTGTGAATCACTATATTGTACACCTGTAACTTATATAATATTATATATCAACTGTACCTCAATTATTTAAAAAGCAGCTTTATCCAGCCTTAAATACATCTATAAAAATAAAATCCTAAGAAACTGTATTTCACAGCAGATAAACAAAACTACACATATCGACATGTTTAGATTTCAAACAATTTTAAAGGTAAAAAGCAGGTTGCCGCTGGATAAGCAAACTTAAATTTGCAAAAACAATAATGTATGTTGCTTGTGAATACACAGAATAAAAGTACAAAAATATTCTTGGAAATGAAAAACAAATCCAAGTCAAAGGAATACCTCTACAAATGGCAAGGGGACTTGGATGGGGATCTGGACACAGGGGCTTTATCTGTAACTCTGATTTATTTTAAAAAGGATTTGAAGCAAATGTGGAAAAAGGATCAAATTTGACTACGCTCATTGGTGAGTAAAGGAATATTCATTAATTATTCTTTATGGTTTTAGCACGCTTAACTCTTTCATCATAAATTAAATATAAAGATCCTAACTTCTATTTTTAATTTGACCATAACTTATTCCCCATAGTTCCAAGATGCTCATAAAACCCCCAATGTCCAATATTTAACATTCTAACATTTAAAATTCTTAATACTTCTTACCACCCACAGTCAAGATTGTCCTTGCAAGGTCTTTCCTGAAACATTTAGATAAATTTCATTTTACTGAGATGAACATAAGTAAAACTCTACTATATTGGCATTAAAATTTTAATCCAAGATGTATATTTTTGAAAGTATTTCAAAGTCATTGTCAGAATTTCCTCAATGTCACAAATACGTTTTTTTGGAAAAATTGTCAAGTTTATATATTAATGACTTACATATACTTTTTACAAAGAAGCTAGAGCTACTATACATTCTGAGGTTCTATTTCTCCCTCTGTAAAGTGAATTATAATTTGATGATCTCTGAGGCTTCATCAAATGCTAAGATCCTGGAATTTTACAGTCACCTCACCAGCCTGTGAGGATGCATACCCTCTTTTTTTCTTTTTTTAAACATAGTTTGACACCTGGAAGAAATGATACAGTAGGTGCTGTGGGTCTTTCCTATAAGCTTTTGGAACTTATTTTAAAAACTGATAAATTTAAGTTAGAGATGAAATGGGATTAAGTTATCACATTATTGTAACTAACACAGACTCCCATATTGCATATTCACTTAAGAATTTCAGTTAAATGCTAACAAGTGTTGATGTTGATTTTTTAATATCTGAAATAACTCTCACGCTAAAGAATGGATTTAAGAAATCTTGTAGTAGTTCAGTTTCTCATAATAAATGGATTGATTTGTCACAATTAAATAGAAGCCTTAGAACAGCACCAACTGAGAGTTCTGCTTACTTTTATGTTTGCAGATTTTACATTTGACTTGAAGTGAAGAACACTCAGGAACTAGACTAGAACACTCAAACAGTAAGGCAGGACCACTGCATTAGTTTGAAGACTTAGGAGAAAACATCAGGTAGGCTTCTCTCCAGATCTAAATACACCACTAAGGGTAATGATTAACTAATCTATTCAATGAATATTTTGTAGGAAAAATTAAGAGAAAACACTGCATCCTGCAAAGACAAATTAAATGGACAAACATGATGAGCTCCATGCTCACCAATCACGTATTTCAGGTCTACACTATGATAAACTGGGTCACCCTGCCTCTTGCTAGTCATGGCTGCATGCCCCTCGAATGATGGTGTGCCACAGGGATGTCACCAATGCTGGTTGGTGGTCAGCACACAGTCACAGGTTTAGGTTCAGATTTCAAAACAGGGTGCTGGTATTGTTCTTCCCATGGTCACACACTACAACCTTCTCTCCAAATTTCTATGTCCCAGGAACTACATAATCGTGAGTGGGTCACCAAAAACCCCAAAACCCATCCCTTGAAAAGCAATACATGCCCTATTGGTATAGGTAATAGCTGGTAACCTTTAAGCATTTGCTCTCTACCAGGTAATGTGCTAATGGCATTCAATGGATTGCCTGACTCGACCTGTGCAATAACTCTACTGATCAGCGTTAACGTTGATTCCATTTTACAGATGAGCAGACTGAGGTGTAGTGAGCTAAGACTGTGCTCTAGAGGAGCAACCAGCATAAGTGGCCAAACTAGGATTTGAAGCCTGAGGTCTGGCACCACAGTCTGTACTCTTAACATTCTCCCATGAGTCACTAATCCGGCTCACATTCACAATGAAAAATAATCTATAGCCTGAGAAAGCATTTCACTGCACAAATTTGATGGGGGGAAGAAAAACAACAACCCCAAACACCCAAGGAGAACAAAGACTGAGGTGCCACAACCCGGAAAGATTTTGCCCTTACATCACCACCTAATTGGGCCAAGGTCACGTACATAAGACGACACGAGCCTTCCGACAAGACAAGTTGTTTTCTCTCTTCCCGAGGTACACCTTGCAAAATGCAGTTCAAGGTCTTCAGTGCCTGTTGGGAGTTGGGGAAGGTTTTCACAAGGAAGAAACAAAACGGAGACCTGGGCACAAGCTTCTCCACGGGGTCCAGGGAAACTGCTACCAGCACTATTTGCAACTCACCTCCTGCTGGATCAAATGATTTACACTCTCTTCTGTCACCAGAAATCCTAAGGTAAGTATGAAGGAACCCAACATCTGACTTTTCCCTGAAAGCAGAATTTTCAAAGAATCAAACTGATGCTAAAAAAGAATAAGGAAAGGACTCCTGCACAGCAGGAAGAGGCAAAGGCTGAACAGCCATGGGCAGTCAACATTTCAGAAATGATGTAGGCTGAGCAAGGGACAAATCACAGCCTGCTTCAAGATCTAGAAACCCCCAGGCCACAATCGATTTGCACGGCATAGATGCCCACTGAGGTAAACAGCAGCAGTACGTGCAAAGTGTGACTGTCTGTGATCACTGCATCTCAGGCAAAGCTACTTTTTTGTCCAGAATGAACAATGTGCAAGGGCAGCTCCTGTACATACTTTCCCACTGTTTCTGTGCATTTCTAACATTTGTGTATTTTACAGAAATAAAAATTTTATAACGGTCTTATGCTAACAGAAGCAAGAATTTTCGAGTAAAGCGTCGGTCTTTGTTAAATAGCTTAATCATAGAAACGTCAATGGCTGCTTATGTCAGAACGTAGTAACAAAACAAGGTATGTGGTAATGCTTTATGCTTATTAAACAATAAATTATTATTTCATTTATGCACATTGTGTTTAGATATGACAGCGGTAGTGTACACTTCAAAAACTCATGGTAAAGTCCTAACATTACTTTGATAAGTTCAGAGGTGCAATTTGTATATGTGAATTTTTTTTCTTTTAACCACACACTGCATACTTTTTAATCCCTATATAACTCATGAAATTATGGGAATGCAAATCAGGGGGTAGAAATTTTAAAAAGATCCCTCTTCAGTCCAAAAAAGCCCCACTGATACGGCTGAATGATTTCTGGAAACAAGAAACGTGGCCAGGGGCTGAGCCAAAAACTTGCCTGCCAGCTTAAACCTTGAGAGAGAGATTGTAACAGAGCCCAGGTGACCCAGGTGGACAGCAGGGGACCCTAGAGACATTTATGCACTCTGTTAACCAGCAAGTATCAGAGGTCATTCGACCTTTTCACTTAAAAAGTAGTAAAGAGAAACTAACAAATATAGCCCTATGAAAAAGGAAGAAGCATAATAAGTTAAGAGGGAGCAAAAAAGTGACTTTTTGAAAAATGCTTACTTCAGGAAATAAAAGATGATAGAAAAGCTGGGAAGCCAAATCAAAAGCATCTGGTTTATCATCTCAAAACTCAAAAGAATGTGAATTCTATGAAATAAAAAATTAGATTTGTAGGAGAAGGCAACAGTATAAGATGAACACAGAAGTAAATGAGAAAGAAATAAGTAATATGAAAATCTAAGCCATTCTAGATATTTCAATCTGAGAGAATTTAATACAGGGAATTAGTTACAAAAACATAGGTAGCCATTACCACCCCCTATACATCCCTGGAAAGCCACGGGCAGGAAGTGGTATTACCAGATCCCGGGAATGAAGGTCACCTAGCAAATGCTGTAGCCACAAATAAGCCACTCCCAGAGATAGCACCTCAGCAGAAGGGAGCGGGAGAAATGTCCTTCCTACCTCCAATTTCCTGTCATTGGCTAAACCTGGCAGGCAACCAGTTGGTTAAAAAGCCTAGGAAATTGTTCTATGCAAAGTAGAGAGAGAGGAAGGCAGAGAGAAATGAATCTGAGAGCAGAGGTAGATCACCACCACCCACGGGTTTCAAGGAAGCAAAGATGTGAGAAGAGCAGAACTGAAGTCCACAGTGGAAGCAATGAGAGCAGAATTAGTTAAAGCATCTGCTCCCAAGAAAAAAGTAGCAAAAAAAGAAGATGCAATGGATGAATAATAGATAATCTTAGAAAGAGAAGAGAATAGAAAGAGTAACTGTAATCATCCTTTCCCACCTCCTCTCTGATGTAACAAGTATGCTCTTGGGTGGGACTAACTTGCTGCAGGGCTGGATCCTCATTGGCTTAAACGATGCAGGGGCATCCCATTCATCTTTTCACAGTGATGGGTTCATTAAGGGGGTGGAGGTAGGGGGACACAAGCAGAGCCAAGCTAGGGCTTTCTTCTGCCGCTTGAGGAAAGTGAACGTTTTTCCCCCAGATGTGAACCAGGAAGCACGGCTCTGGTTGCTGGCCGCCATCTTGCAACCACCAAGGGAGACCAACTTGAGCTCAAACACAAGACTCGGAGGAGGCAGAAGAGAAAGAACTGCAGGAAACAGAGCCTAGCTACAGCCAAACTGCTCCTGAAACTTCCTGTCTCTGACTTTTTAGTTCCTTGAGCAAAGTAAGTCATCTTTAGCACTTAAGGCTGTTTGAACTAGATATCCTGTTACATATACTGAAAGCACTTTAACTCAGCAGTTTTCAGCTAGAGGTGATTTTTGCTCTCCTATGGCACTCTTGCAATATTTGGAGATGTTGTCCCACTGGGGGAGTAGTAGGGACTGCTACTGACGTCTAGTGGGTAAAGGCCAGGGATGCTGCTAAACATTCTATAATGTATAGGACAGCCCCCGCAAACAAAGTATCATCCAACCCGACCCAAATGCCAGTATTGCCAAAGTTGAGAAGCCCTGCTCTAACTGATAAAATTATCAAAGAATAAAATTTCCCAAGCTAAAGTAAGATCTGATTTCAAAACAACTCATGAAGAGCTACATAAAACAACATGTGTGCACGTGTGCTCACAACACTCAATATAAGACAGTGAAACAGTTTTGAGGGGAGACTCTGGACTCTGCAAAGCAAGAGTTATATTGGATAAAAGCCACAAGAACACTCTTAAATGATAAAAAGCACTGACCATGTTCCACCCACATACCCTAATAACCTCTTCAAAATGTATTACAGCAGATGGAGGCAAAGCAGAATAAAGAACTCAAGAATGAGAACATCAGGCCATAAACAAGTTGGTAGTGAGCCCTAAATAACTACTGTAAATAAGATTGCAATACAAGGCAAAGAGCAAATACTATTTACAAAGACATATATATATATATATATATATATATATATATAAAATACAGGACTAAAACCCTGGATTAAATTAAATCTGGGTAGAAAATGGAGGAGGAATAAAAACATGTTGAATTCCTTGCCAGACATAAAGAAGAAACAGGTGCTATCATTTTGGCACTCTCACGTTGATGTTGATAATTAAATTAAGAGTAGCAACCAGAAGAATAAAACTAGGACATACGCCATTCAAATCACTAGAGAGGAGCAAATAGTGAAAGAAAATATAATCCATATAGCAAAGCACAAAACAAAGGAATCATAAAAATGAAACACATACAGTAAGGTGAGGTCATGAGGGTGGGGCCCTCATAATGAGATTAGTGCCTTTACAGGATGCCAGAGAGCAGCTTACTCTCTACCCATGTGAAGACACAGCAAGAAGGTGGCTTTCTGCAAGCCAGGAACTGTGAGAAAATAAGTTTCTGTTGTTTAAGCCACTCAGCCCATAGTATTTTGTTATGGCAGCATGAGCTGACTAATACAGTCACCTAGAGCAGTGTTTCCTCCATTTGGGACAATGGAGTGATTGCAGGGACTATATGAACCTATTAAGTGGTCCAAGCAACAGCTATAGGCTCAACAGATCTCTCTCATCTGTATTTTTTTTCAAATATGCAGTGAACACACACTGTTGTAAATCAATCAAAGTTTATTTTTAAAAGTTACAAAATTCAAAGTAGTTTTTACCACTGGGTATTTTATCAACCAACTTTAGAGACAGGAGCTATCACTTATGAAGTCCAGAAAAAACTGACTTGCAAGTATTTGGATCCGCTGACTTAGATTATGGAGACCTCTTTTTAAAAATCAACCAAGCACCATGCACACTTAAGCTTCTAGTACTAAATGTCCTCAATTTACAAGATACCATCCACTGTAGAATGTAGTGTCAATTTAATAACAGCTTTTCAAAAGAAAAATAAAAAGATGGACAATTTTAAGATGGCCCCACAGTTTCATAATTCAAAGTGTTTGTTGGGTTACCTTTAACATGAGCCACACTGAACAACATCATCGCCCTAACCTCCAAATTATCTACCTTTTGAGCTCTTGAAAGACAGAGAAAGGCATGAGAATAGGCTCCAAGTTAAATCAGTAATAGCTAACTTTTGCTGTTTTGGAAGGACGGAAGTGGCTCTCCATCCCTGATTGGAGCTAAATGGCCAAACGGTGGCTGGAGCAGCTAAATAAAGACACACCGCAGGCAAATGAGACACACTTTCCAACAAAATTCATTTCAGCATCACAATCTGAATACCATAAGATGGCCAATTAATGCAAATATAATAGTTAAACCCACTTCACTTTTATATATCATTTAGATAAATATTCTTTTCTCTAAACAGGAATATTCTATTAATGAAAGGTATTAATATTCTATTAATAACAGCCAATTAGTAGCTAATAATACACTAGTAGCTAGTAGTAATAATACACTTACCTTTACTACTACTTCTGGAAATAATCTAATAAAAAGAAAGAAAAAAGTGAAGCTCATATTATTTTTAAAAAGCATTATAATCTATAACATTAATGTGTTAATGCTGATAATTCTCTAACAGGCAGGAGTTGACCTTAACTACAGTAGAAAAAAATTTAGAGAAATCCTATTTGACTTTCAATTACTTTATTAAAATCAGCCTATCACCTCCCATCAGGTGAATAATATATTTGAAAATAAATCACCTCATTTTTCTATAACATTGGTTATATACATTTGTTACTATTTCATATAATATTTCTAATAATAAAATATGAGAGCCTTTTAGTAAAACCCACATCTTAGAAAAACACAAGTTTTATGAACAGCTTGAAGATTCCTACAAATTACCAATGGTATCTGCTCAGTAAAGCATCCAACCTCATCCTTACCAAGGCTGTGTCAAAAAAGTCTTCTGTCACATTAATCAGATATGTGTCCGAGGCTAGGTCTGTCATGGTCAGAAATCCTGTTGTTCTTTCAAACCAGGAAACCATGTACACAAGAGAAGAAACACTGATGCAACCTCTATGACTGAATAGCTACTGCTCATTCAATAACATTTCACAACAGAGTTCTATAATTTTAAAGACCCTTTTCCATTTCACTTAGGCCTGGTTTTGAGGCCCCCATCTAGAACACTCCAGAATGGAATCAGACTGCTACAGAGTGGCAACAAGTTGTCAGATACCAGCAAGAACTGGAGACTTTGCCAGGATCATCAACACTAGAAAGGCTTGTAAAGGGGGCAGTGAGTGGTTAAGAGATAAATGAGCCTTGTCTACACAGGAGAAATTCCTGTTACCTGGGAGGCTGCAGAAAACAAGTCATCAAATATCAAAGGACGTGTGGATTTTAGAAAGTGCTCCAGAAGTATGCGAGTACAGTACACATGCCTCAGGCCTGGCCACCTTCCTTTTGTCAAAAGCTTCCAGCTAATTGGAGATTTTTTCCCCATAGGAACATATATCCAAGTTCATATTACATTGCTAGAACTGGTGTGATTTAAAATTAACTTACATAAACCTTCCTAGAACATACTTATTCAATAAAGCGAAGGCCATCTTTGGAACGTATTTCCCTTTAAAAAAAAAAAAAAAAAAAAAAAAAAAGAAAGAAAGAAAAAATCCTAGTTAGAAGTCATCAGTTGACCAAGAAGTTACTGACATGAGTTTGTGATGAGCAACTCTTATAGGAGTGGGGCCTTGGAAACTTTGTCCACTTTATAGCCAGGAACCCAAGGTACCAGCTGAAGACCATGGACAAACCCATCGGCTCTCCATCTTGGCTGCACGTTAGGAAAACGTGGGGAGCTTTGAAATGCCCTGATGCGTGGGACCCGTCGTGGATCCAGAAAATCAGAATCTCTGGTGATGGGACCCACGCAGTGCATCTCGTTAAAAGCTCTCCAGGTGATTCTAAGGTACAGCAAGGTTTGGAAGTCACTAGACAATGCTTCTTTTATCTCAAAACAGACAAATATTTGCATTTGATTGAATCATCCGCCTCCTGAAGCAAACCTTTCTCCAATAGCCCGAGGGAAGAAACGTCCCCCTACACAGCAAAACTCACCGCTAAGGTGACATTTTCTCCCTCCCTATGTTCATACTCAAAATTCTATGCTTTAAAATACATTTTTGTCATTATTCTATTTATGCCCCCAAATCCTGTCCCCCTCCTAGCCCACCAAAGTACACTGGCTGAGTATAGATTCAGAGAAGTGGGGAAAATGCCACATTACTTGATCAAGACTTGTACTAGGAGGTCACTCTGAAGCCATTTATGTGCCGTGATCATACATGGTAACCCATATACCAGCTGCCCTCACAGCTGCGTCATTACCAGAAGCCAGATGGTTACTGACAGATGCAATAGCTGTTTACTCATTAAGCATATGGTAAAGGACAAGTTAATCCTCCTGGATCTTCAAGTACAGGGGCCAAATATGCTCCTTTCTGTAGGAAATTCTTATTCTACGGAGAATAACTTCCCAGCACACTTAATGTTGAGCCTGCACACACAGTGGGCTTTAGAAGTGTAAAATCTAGTATCCCATCCACTTTGATAATATCAATCTATTCTCCTTGGCCAAAACCTACAGGAATTAATAGTACATGCTTTAGAATGTGTTTAAATTATGGCTATGGCATTTCCATCACCAGCTAGAATTCCAGTGGGATGTGGAAATTCCTATTTGGTTTCAAAGTTCCAGTGGAGACATGTGGTCTGACACTTTCAACCTTGGGATGGCATTCTTAAGCCTCAAAAGGAATTTCAGTTTGGAGCAGATCCCAATTCATCCCCCCAAATCAGCTTAAGGCTCCAAAGTACCCCTGGGACATCCCTGCCCCATTTCCTTTGGAGTTTTTGCTCTTTTCCTCAGCTTCCTGTTATATCTGCCTGAGTAAGTGTATCAGGGAGTTAGATGGGGCTAAATGAAATTATAATTCAAAATGAAATATACACGGCTTGCATAAATACAGCCCTGAGATTTATACTCCCACCCACCCGCTACCCTAGCCTCAAACACTTTTAAAGTTCCTGAGAGAAGTTAGGAAAGCCTGGAGTTTACTCTATCCCCCCCATGGAGGGGCAGCCCCATAATTAGAGGCATTTTAAAGTGAAAAAGGACAGAGACATTTCCTTTGCCCAACCTGATCTTGATAAACTTCAGGTACTAAAGTCCAGGGGGTAAATCAGAGATTTAATGGCAGCCAGATCACCCTTCTGCCCTCATGTTCTCACCAATAATCAATCACAGGGCTGCAAATCTTATCATGAAAAAAAGAGAAATGCAGCAAGAGACTTTGCAAACTCCGCTTTGCTTCCAGATGCCATTAGTAAGGCACGCGTGATGTTACCTCCTGATTAATTAAGAACAGGTCAGAATTGCGTAACTGGGGTGACTTAGAATAAGCAAAAAGTATTTTGGCATTTTTTTCAGACTCAGCTAGGATTTTAGAAAGTTGGGAAGTGGGCTGTGGCTAGGGGAAGTATTTGATAATTTATCCAGGTCCAATCTTGTTGATAAAGTTTATTAACATAGTAATGGGGGAGTGTGTAACAGTCCACTCTCTCCATCCTATATCTCCAAGTTAAATCCACTAATTAAAAACATTCTATTACCGCACTGGCTTGTCGAAGGGAGGTCTGTGTCCGACTTATTCCTGTACACTCCCCAAAGCGCCCTGCCCACCCCACACATCAGGAAACATATGTGGAACTTAATTTTTGATTGGATGTAGGCAACAAGCCCTGGTACCGATTCCTTTTCAAATCTGATTTCAAAGGAACATAAAATACCAAACTAGGCAACTGAATCCTCTCTAGTTAAACTTTAAGTTACCCAAATCCATACAAAATGAAAAGATGACACTTATCTTTGGGATCAGTCCCTGCTGAATTAGCAAAGGCTCGTCTTCTTTGAGGCCATCAATGAAGAATCGCTGAACACATTTCAGCAAGAGTGAAGCACACTGAAATTTATTTTTATCCAGCTCCTTGGGATTAGACCACACTAAGTTAAAAACCTTACATGTAGTTACACATTGGCATTCCGGTTACAAACCAAAATAACAACTCACTTGCCTTATTTATTGATCTGTCAAGATGGTGTAACAAAAGATTATTATATTTTTGAGGAACGTGGCGCTCTCTCTGTCGAAAATATTCTTTTATTTTCTGAAATCCTTCATCATGGAATGTATTAGTAATAAGTGACTGAAGCTGGAAAGTTGATAGTATGAAAATTACTATATTTCCCCAAGAACATTTATTTCACAGTAATATTTCTGTCGTTATCAATAATAATTCAGTGCAGAAATAGAAGGTAAATATAGAGAGTTATATCTTGAACAGTAATCATGCAGACAATGATTTTGTTGTCTTAAGACAGTAGTTGGCAAAATGTGGTTCCTGGACCACCAGCAGCATGGGCATCACCTGGGGACTTGTTAGGAGTCAAACTCTGGGAGCAGGGCCCATCAGGTGATTCTCATCATGCTAAACTTCGAGAACCGCTGACTTAAGGAAAACTACACCTGAATTACAGGTATCTGTGGTTCAAGACTTTATCCTCAGTAATGTGAGCTACTCTAAACACTATAAAATTCAAGCCTATCATCACTCATTAAGTTACATAAATGATCATAATAGAAGAAAATGAATTCAACAGTAATAATTAAAGTTAAAGGCAATTGATAAATATCCAAATTGCCATGATGAATGAAATTGAACTTTCCTGCCTGAAAGCTTGTTAAAACCTATTTCTAAGTGTGTATGTGTATATATATATTTGAATAACGGATACATTCTTAAATATCTGTGCTACAAAAGATATTTTTAAAATGCAGTCCAATTCTACAGGCTAAATTACAATATTCTTTTAATAAGGAGTCATTTTACTACATACAGCCTGAAATTCCACTTTTTCTTAGTATTGATTTAAATAATAAGACAGCATTTGAAATTAAACATTTAAACAGATTTAAGTTACCATATAGTAAGCTTTTTTGAGCCAAGTGGGTTAAGTGTTCTGCAGATGTTATTTAATCCTCACCACCAATCTAGCGGTTAGACTCTTTATCTGGGGATAATAATAGGCTGTATGAGATCACCCAGCTGAGATTCACACTCAGATTCTCTGACTCAGCAGTTCAGGCTTCTTCCTACTTAAAACTCTGCCTGGCTTCTCTATACTCAGAACAAATCCAAACCTTTGGCCTTGGTCTGCAAGGCTCTGCACGATTTGATCTCTGTCAGCTTCTCCTGCCTGCCTGCCCTGCTGAGTCCTAGAATAAGTCAAGCTCTTCGTTGCCTCAGGGCCTTTGCACTGGCTGTTCTATGCCTCGACTGCTTCTCCCCACCACTTACCATTCTGGCTCCTTGTCACCCCTCAGATCTCAGCTTCAGTATCATCTTTTCAAGTAGGTCTTCCAGGACCTAAAGTTAGTCAAGTGCCTCCCTCCCCCAGCAATTATTCTCCATCACAACACCCCGTTCCTTTTCTTCCTACTACCTTACTTTTGTTTCTAATCTGTCTCTGACTCGCTGCCAGGTTGAAAGCTCTATGAAAGAAAGAATTGTGTCTGTTTTGTTCAATACTGTCTACCTCCACCTAGAACAGTGCTAGGTACAAAATAGATTAGGATATTAGTAGGGTAATCAAAGGCAAAATTGACAAGACGTGGTGATAAACTGGATGTGAGAGATTAGGGAAGTAGGAGAAGAGGATTCTTCTGCCTCTTGTTGAGCAACTGGAGGAAAAAGTATGCTGACAGCCCAGGAAACAGAACTAGAGAGAGCACACAAAGAACACAAACTTGATCTTTACATAGAAAGCATCCTGTGCCATGCCGCTCCCATCCTTTTCCTGAACAGACTGCAAAGGAACTTCCTTCTCCTGTGTACAAAAAGAGATTTTTAAAAATTTTATTTCAAAGAAATGCATTAAGTTTTAAAATACAGGTTCGTATTGTTTTCCTGAACAAAGCTTTTTGTTCATTCATGCCACTGATTGTAGATCTAAGACACTACTTTAAAAAAACACCAAAAGCTTTATCCAACCTTCTTTAACACTGCCTCTGACAAATACAAACTATTACAAGAAGCAAACATCACTGTAATAAATGATCACAAAAAATAAATTTAAACTCTATAATGGCAACTATAAAAAAGACTTTGAATTAATGAGCAGTTTTTAGAATGAGAGCCTGTAAAATAAAGTTTTTCAGAGTGCGTTTCAAGCCCAGTCATGAGTTTAGGCTTTATGTTCCTGACTTATATGAATTTTAAATGTGACTCAGGGCTTCCCCTGGTGGCGCAGTGGTTGAGAGTCCACCTGCCGATGCAGGGAACACGGGTTCGTGCCCTGGTCCGGGAAGATCCCACATGCGGCGGAGCGGCTGGGCCCGTGAGCCATGGCCGCTGAGCCTGCGCGTCCGGAGCCTGTGCTCCGCAACGGAAGAGGCCACAACAATGAGAGGTCTGCGTACCGGAAAAAAAAAAAAAAAAGTGACTCTAGGACTTAAACCTGAAACTTCAAGGACTGAACAGCAACAACAAGAAAATTTACAAAACATTGAGTAATGGGTTGTTACACGTTTTCTTCAAGAAGTAATCCCTGGATCTACCAACCTCGTTTTCACAAACATGCTAAATAACAGCATCTCATCTGCTCACTTCATCCCAACAATCAAAGAATAATTTTAAAAAATTTTATTAACCTCTTCCAAAGAGGTTTAAAAAAAAAAAATCTAGCTTGGGCTAACGGTCCTATATGTACTTGACCACAATCCTTAAATGTCAGCATATTTTACAATAATATCATCATTATTATAAATATGAAAAACAGGATGAATTCAAAGACCAAAATCCAGACTTGTTTTTTTTTCCCACCAGCAGTGTATTCAGTAAAGTGAATGCTGAAAAGTAGGATCACTAACGGTACCAATCCACCTCCCAGCCCGCGACCCCAATCCCTGGGCGGCGGGTCCCAGCACTTGGGGTAGATCTGGGGCCCCGAGTGGGTTTACGTCATTGCACTTTCTACTCAGCGAGGGAGAAAAGGGGCTGGGAAAACATCCCAAGCAACTTAAAAAGAATCATCTCGTTGCCTTCAAACATCAATATTCCAGTTCCCCCTTCTCCGAACGTTTTACTAGCGAGGGACCAGATGTTTCTACCCTGCTTCATGTACTCACAGAAAGCTGCCAATAAACTCCAAGTAAACCTAAGGACGTGGGCGCCCCAAGGGCCCCCGAAGAGCTCTTCCCACGGCCGCGGCCGGGGATTGTAGCCGGCGCCGGGTCTCTGGGCGAGCAAGCGAGGCTCCGAGCCCAGAGGCCGACGGACGCGCTCCCTGGCGCCCGCCTAGAACGGCGGAGAGGAGGCCGGGGCTCGACGGGTGCCCGGCTCCGCTCGAGGTCACTCACCTCCCGCATCCCGAGGCTCCCGACAGGCCGCCGCGCACCCGCCCCAGGACGCACACCCGGACCAGGGCGCGCCCCGCCGCTGCGCAGCTCTCAGCCCCCGCGCTTCCGCCGTCCGAGGCCCGAGCGGGCGGGGATGGGCTGCGGCGAGAGCACTGGGAGCCCACGGCTCCCGGACGCCAAGCTTCCCCGGAACTCTAATTAATAAACCCGCCCCTGAAAATCTACTGGAGTCCCGTGTTTGAGAAGCGAGAAACGCTCGCGAGTTAACTAGCAATCAAGGTCAGGCCACCTGGGCGCACGCACACACCTTAGGAAAAGCGATTACTTAAAGGATGTAAACATGTCGGAGAAATTCTACACTGATAGGGGTCCCCTGTGCGGAAGCCGGCTGTTTTCTCTCCACCTTTAACGGCTGGTAGAGCTGATTGTGATCCATTGCTACTGCTATAGACTGAAATCGAACTTTCCCCATAGGAACCAGATTTGTCCCCGAAATTGTTAGTTTATTCCTAATATCACAAAAGAAGTGTTTTGTTTTGTTTTAATACATACCCCGATGTGCTCAGTCAAAATAAAATAAAAACAAACATTTTCATCCAGTCTGCTTGTTTTCTGCCCACTTCCTTTAACCCAACAAGAATGTGTACTTATGGCCCGGTTTAGGCTGATAGGTTGTCTGTTATGTGAACAGCGTGGCAAAAATAAGTTGGACTGGAGTTTTCTTTTAAAAAGCAAGCAAGCAGACAAGACCCCTCAAATCCAAACATTCCTTGTAAAAAATCAACTTGTGTTATAAGTAGATGCTATGGGTATTTCGTGTCATGACGTTTACAGAAGATATTTGTTTACATCAAACCAAAATATAATATAACCAGAATCTCTGCATTGTACCTCCAGTCCATTCAAAACAATACATACTTATTTCAAAACTCATCATATCCATTTCCTGGCAAATATGACGTAAATATACTTACATTAATTTACCTATTTTAATCTAAACCAAGTAAATTCAAAGCCCTTTTCCTTTGCTTTTGTATTAATGGACTTTTACTCTTTCAAAATACTAGCCAAGGAAGAGCCAGCTGTGAATATAGTGTTCTGAATCAATGCAAATATTAATGCAGGAAAAATTGAAGGATAATAACAAATAATAATCAAAATACAGTTTAAAAGCACACTATTTTAGAGAATAAAGCAGGCAATACAATAAGAATATAATATAAAACAAAATTAAAGTTTTCTTAATATTAGTTTAAAAGTTTTAATCAATTATTTTCAGACTTTGGGGAAAACATACATCCTTTCAAACTATATGGTTGTTAAGACAGTCAAAAATTCAGGAAAAATTAAAGATAACACCACAGACAACACCATTTATTTATCTTATTTTGTTATATTTTCACTTTGATTAGCTTCTTTTACTAACATGTTTTACCCAGACATAATTTTAGGGCAACTTGGAATATGTATTCTAATTCTGCTCAAACTAAATATGGTGGAGACAATGACTTTTCTTTGGCCACCGGAATCTATTTAGGAAAAAATGTATTTGATTAATTGATTTAGCTTTAACTTTTTAAAAATTGTACTTATTTATATTTTTGAAGGGTAAGGACTCTCTAGAAATATTCCAAAGTTACAGAGACAAGAAATAGTCTTAACAATGGTTACAATAAGACCAGAAATTAGTTTCTATGAATTCTCAGAAGTAATTTTAAGTTAGTTTTTGAAGTTATGTAAAGAACATTTTAAAGAGTACATTATCTTAAACTTCACAAAGAAACGTCCATTTGTAAATAAATAAATAGAGAAGTGTCAGTAATTTTACCCTTTGAAAAACAAAACAACGCAAAAAAGCCACTGAATAACAGGGGCTGCCGGGCCTTCGGTAGGCGGTTAATATGATGAAAGTTTGTGGACGCAACTAGTAGGTGAAGAGTGAACGCGTTTCCTCCTTTCCTCCCAGACCTCGGCGGCAACTCTGTGAGAGTGATTTTAACCAGAAACGCTGACCGACACGACCAAAGAGAACTTTGGGGACGAGGCGGGGGGAAGAGGCTGGGGGGTGAACTAGTCACTTTCTTCTTTGAGAACTTGGCGCCGCTGCTTGGGGGTGGGGGGAGGGTGGGGAGAAATCCCAGCTTGAAACCAGAGAAAGAAGAAAATTCGTGTAATTACCCAAAACTGGCCTTTCCCGTCTCGGGAGTTCTCTGCCGGTCGGCGGCTCGGAGTCGAACTTCACTATCGGGTTGACTTTTCTAACAAGCCTGACTGTGCCCCCGACCAGGCAGGTTAAGAGGACCGGAGCGTGGACGAGGTTCGCTTCCTGGGGTTGTAAGGGCGCATCTGCTTTTCCCGCCTTTCGCCAGAAGAGGCTGTAATCCTGCGACGGGCGCTGGCCTGGGCGCCCTCCCCGCCGGCTCCCAAGAAGCATCAGTCCGCGCCCCTGGTGCGCGCTCGGCGGTGCTGAGTCCAGGGCCCGCAGGTCTCGGGATTTGCCGGGATGTCGGTTGCGAGCATCCTCCTCTAACAACGATCCGCCTTTAGAGGCCGGCTTCTCCCTGGCTACGGCTGGGAACTGGAGCGTGTAGCCCGCAGAACAAGGGCGCAAGGAATAAACTCCGGAAACCCACCTTCCCTTGCTGCCCGGAGCGGCTAAAGAGCGACTTAAGTCACTTCAATCGGTTTCTTGCATTGGGCGCTTCCAATCACCCTAATGAAACGGAGGCACAGGTGAAGAAGACCTGGGCTCCGCCCCGGGGAGCCCACGGCGCCCGACGCCCTCACCTGGTCCCTCCAGTCTCCCGAAAGCCTCCGCAGACGGAAGGGGTGTAAATAGAATTTTGTCGTGGTATTTTCACGACAATACCGATGAAGACTATTTTTTTTAAGGGTCGTTTCTGGTGGATGGCGATTGAGAACTCACTGAGCCCCAAATCCTCTTTCAAACAGATAAGGAAACAGGCTCAGAAGTAGCCGAGGCGGCAGAGAGAACTACAGGTTTGGGGGCAGAACTCAGCCCCTTCCTCCCCCTCCGCCTCCCCCTAGCTCATCTCCCCCACCTTCTCCGGGTTCGCTTTCCAGGACTCTCTTCCCACGGGGCCAGTTCTCTCCGCAGACCCCGGGAGCAGGCGGCCTCCTGAGCCGACGACCACACGGGGACCTTCGGCACTCCCTCGGACGTCCCTCCTCCCCCCCTCTCCCCTCGAGGATGAGCACAGATTCCAGACCACGCGCACCAGCTGCAACAAAATCTCCGAAAAGGGCCGGCCCAAAGCCAGCTGCCTTGCGCACATCTACCCAGGCTAGGGCGCGCGGCAGCCGAGGCTCTTACAGGCGGTGCCCGGGCTGCCAGGGAATGGAGTATTGTCTTTCGGGACTTTGCTGGAAAGGCTCTGTCTGAAAAGCCTCCCTCTAGATCCAATCCGAAACCCCAGAGGCGGGGCGCGGTTAGGGAAACAAAACTGATTTTCAACTTACATGAGACACTCCAACTTCCCCCCGCCCTGGCCCGCCTTGGCTTCAGTCTCCCGTCACCCCAAGGGCTCAGGTCAACCTCCCTCTCCATCCCCAGCTCTGCCCGGTAGGGGATGACAGGCCCTGCTAGTGTCCGGAGCGTGGGAGGTGGCGGGCGAGCGAGGAAAGGCGGAGCGGGGCGGGACGGGGAGGGACGGAGTGTAACCGTATAAACGTGCGAGCAGCTGCCTGGCGCCCGCGCTGCGCTCCGACGGGAGACCTTTCAGCACCGCGGCCAAGGACATGGCTCCGCCCGCGTCCTTAACCCTTGTCCGCCGCTTCTGGATTTCAAAATCAGTCTCTCTGTCTCTGTCTCTCTCCACTTTCGTCTAAGACAGGGGGAGAATCACCTTGGGCACCTCTGGGTTGGTTGGTTTTTCTTCTGTCTTTCAGGATCCTAGGCGGAGAGCGCCAGCGAGGAGGGCCAGATGCCGGCGGAGGCGGGGCAGCAGGCGGACGGTGCGTGTTCCCACGGGACGAAGCTCAGCTGGGACATCAACGACCCGCAGATGCCTCGGGTGCGTGAAACCCCCGCGCGCGCGGCGCTGTCCATCCAAAGAGGAGGGATGTCCTTGCAGAGACTGTGGACAGACCTCACCTCCACCCCCAAACACACACCCCTGAGAGTCCTCCAGTGTACAGGGACTCCACAAATGGCAGAGCTGGGTTCAGAGATGTGTCTTCTCCCAGCTCTTACCTCGCGCTTGTTAGAAAACACGCCGAAAGCAACAGGAACTGTCAATCAGGCTCCAAGTTCCAGGTCATCTGGCGGGAGCCGGACACCTCGTCCTTCACTTTCTTTTAACCTAGGTGTAAATCCGCAGCCTCTCCTTATCCATTCTTTGCCATCCACGAGAAAGGTAGGGGAGAATCTTGGCTAACGTAGATAGACATCAGGGCTTCTCACGCAGCAAAACTGTGAGATAGGACCGTAAATCGCGGTGACCCGACTCTTATTAAACAGCAGGACTTGGGCCATTAGACACCTGCCCCAGCTGCCTGGATGACGCGCGGCTCCTGGGGGGGCCTCTATAGTCATGCCAACCAGGGCACAGGCGCCCGGAGAGCCCCTGGAATCCGGCTTTTGGACGCAATTTCTGAGATTACTTCTCTAATGACAAGGAAATCACCATCATCCGTTTAGGGTGAATTTGTTTTATTTTGTTTTGTTTTGACGGAACGAAGGGGTTTGGAGCCTAGTACAGGGAATGAGCTGCGCACTTATAATTGGTCATACTGGTTTGGGACAAGAACTGAAAAGTGACTTTAAAGTCCTGGGTGTAGGTGGAGGGAGAGTTAGGAGCGACCTGGGAAGCATTCGCAAAGGCGGATTCCTGGCAATGCTGTGGTATAGGGGTAAGAGACTTGGCCTTTATTCAGCATCTACTATGTGCCGCGTATAACAATTCATTAGCAAGGTTGTCTAGCCTCTCAAAGAGATCACTACTATTGGGATGTACATATTTGCAGTAAGTTTGTTTATTTTCAAGTCTGCCTACTTTAGAGTCACACTGTGCCATTTTTGTGAAAGTGGACCACAGTACAGCAAGGGCATCTCATTCTCACTGACTTCTGTCCGCATACATCTTCATAGAAAAAAAAAAATCTAATCTTGCATTTTAGAAATGAGCCACATCCAAATAAGGGAAGGATGGTTCCTCTCATGAGTATTATTCTGGACTTCCCATGTAAATGTGAATTATTTTTTCTCTGGGAGATTGGTTCTTAAACAGAGAGAAAGTGTGTGTGTGTGTGTGTGTGTGTGTGTGTGTGTGTGTGTGTGTGACATCTCAAAAGAGGCAGGTGCACTGGGCTATAGAAAGAGAACTGGAGAAAGAGGATCCTAGCCCTGCTCTGACAAACCAAAGGAGGAAGAGCAAAACTACCTGCATGACCTTGAGACAGTTCCTGAATTTGCCTTAGCCTCAGGTTACTCACCTGTCATCAAGCCGTGGAATTAGATAACAATCTTAAATTGTCGTCCAGATCTACTGTCATGTTCGGTGTGTGCACGCTTGTCTGTGTGTGACCACACGTGCTCCCCTGCACCAAGACATTAGAGCAAATGAAACCCAATCTAGGAGTCCTCCATTCTTGTTTTGATTTTAAAATGCAGTCTCTGTGTCTTCATTTTCAGTGTCACTACTTTGGTAGTGGGGGTCTAGTCTGTACCCTTGCAGGGGAGTGTGAACAAAATATTCTCTTCTGGAAAACTGTCTATTTGTTACTAAGGTCCTTCAATTGAAATATTCACTTTAAACACAAAGATAGAGCATTTAGCATAAACTTAGAGTTGCTAGCACATCATTATATATTTCATTTGTGATGTACCTTAAGTTAATGTATTGACTTATGTCAATTATATTTCTGAGAAAAGATAAATAATGCCTATTAGTAATAATAATGATTTCAACAATATCTCTGCGGTTTTGGAAACAAAACTGCCCATTTACCTATTACTGTTAGAATGTACAATACTAACGTGGTACACAAGTCTGAACTGTCCAACTAAGAATACTTTTGCTTTGCAGATGTTGGATCTAATTATCCTGGGCTGGGGGAAGGGAGAGAAGGTGTAAATGGCTTATTACTGTAATAATAGTTTTCTGAGCCTCTATCATACCAGGAAGGTCAGTGGGGCATGGCTGCAACAGATCTTTTTAAACCCCAGCTATGCCACTGGAGAAGTTTACCCATCTAATTTCCACTTCCTTATCTATTAAATAAGAGGAAGGATGCCTATGAGGCAAAGTTGTTGTGAGGATTGTAGATACTGCATAATGTGGCTTTATGGGCCATACTGTCTCTGTCCCAAATACTCAACTCTGCACTGTACTGAGAAAACAGCCACAGACCATACATAGACAAATGTACATGGCCATGTCCCATTACAACTTTATTTATGGATACCGAAGTTTGAATTTCATACAATTTTCGTGTGTCACAAAATGTAGTTCTTTTGATTTTCCCCCCAACCATTAAAAAATATAAAAATCATTCTTAGTTTGTGGGCTGTACTAAAACAAGTGGCAGGCTGGATTCAGCCCATGGTCCCTAGTTTGTACAAGAACCATACTGCAGTATAAATAATGCATAATATGCACAAAGGACCACCAAACATGAATAGTAAAGCAGTGCTCAGTATTTTATATATAACATTATTTTAGCCATGCAGTTCTTTGTGTAGTAGAATGACAATCCATATTGCTCTGGGAAGAGGTTAGCTTAGCAGGCTCCACCAAATGCTCGGGTTTACGTTATGGTTAGGCTGTCATCGTAACACCCTTGTAAACCTGGAGGGCTAATTTGGGAAACTGTTCATGTCTCTCTGATGTTGTGCTGGGTATCAAGCCAAGAGCTTTTGAAGAAAAAGCACTGGATGGAAGTAAAGATATTTACAGGCTCAACTGTATGTCAGTGATAGAACTTTCCAATCACTTTTTGCCCTGGTGCTTTACTGACTAACGAGAAAATATCTGTAACATTTCAATACACTGAGAAGTGGTATAACTTAGTGGTAAGGAGAATAGGCTCTGGAGTCAAACTGTGACGGCTCAAATCCTAGAGCCAAGTCTTACTAGCTGTGTGACCTTGGGCAAGTCAATGAAGCTCTCTGGTCTCCATTTACTATTCTATTAAATGGGGATAATAATAGTACCTATTGTCTGTATGCAGTATGAAGGCTAGATGAACGAATACATGTACAGCTTTTAGAATATGAGCACTGTGTAAGCATCAATTTATAGCCAGTTGTCAGAAGGGCATACCCAGGATGAGTGACATTTTGTAAGAGCACAGCTTCTGGAATTAAAAAGACCCAGTTTTATCCTAATGTGCTTGGGGAAGATTAAAGCCGTGCTGTCTCTGGTTTGGGCTTGATGAACTTGACTACCCGTCCTTCTGGGCGCCTTCCCAGGAGCCAGACCACTTCGACCGCTTCTGCGAGTGGCCGGATGGCTACGTGCGCTTCATCTATCGCAGCGGCGAGAAGAAGGCGCAACGCCATCTGAGCGGCTGGGCCATGCGGAACACCAACAACCACAACGGCCACATCCTCAAGAAGTCGTGCCTGGGCGTGGTGGTGTGTGCGCGGGACTGCGCCCTGCCCGACGGCTCCCGTCTGCAGCTGCGGCCCGCCATCTGCGACAAAGCCAGGCTGAAGCAGCAGAGTGAGCTATGGGACTGGGAATGGGGTGGCCTTGCGGTCGTGAGTTCCCTACTCCCAGGGAATTTCCCCTTCCTTCCTTCCGGAGGGTCTGGGGTCAGGTTGTTATTAATATTTCTCTCCTCTGGCTTTGCAGAGAAGGCATGCCCGAACTGTCATGCTGCTTTGGAATTGATCCCCTGTCGAGGGCACAGCGGGTACCCTGTAACCAACTTTTGGCGGCTTGATGGCAACGCAATATTTTTTCAGGTAGGTCGGGGGACACCACAGTTTGTGATGGACATTCTCATCATGTCACAGGGACCAAACCACCTGCCGTGTATCTCAGGATACCAAACCAGATACAGCTCTGGTGGCCAGAAATAGGTGCTGGGGCTCCCAGGGCCTTACCAGGCTCCTAGGAATTAGTTCAGCTACTGTGTGCTCTCTAAGGGGGAGAGGGTGAAGCTACTTATAGTTATTTTCATATGGCAAAAGGACTGTTAGGTCAGCTTTTAAGATGTCTATTATTGGTGCAGTTTTATTTGTTCAAGATTTTTTTTCTGGGCTTCCCTGGTGGTGCAGTGGCTGAGAG
Source organism: Lipotes vexillifer (assembly GCF_000442215.2). Taxonomy (NCBI): domain Eukaryota; kingdom Metazoa; phylum Chordata; class Mammalia; order Artiodactyla; family Lipotidae; genus Lipotes; species Lipotes vexillifer. The sequence goes on along the minus strand of NW_006793488.1, from coordinate 4,850,580 downwards.
TCCGCCTGCCGATGCAGGGGACGCGGGTTCGTGCCCAGGTCGGGGAAGATCCCACATGCCGCGGAGCAGCTGGGCCCGTGAGCCATGGCCGCTGAGCCTGCGTGTCCGGAGCCTGTGCTCCGCATCGGGAGAGGCCGCACAGTGAGAGGCCCGCGTACCGCAAAAAAAAAAAAAAGAATTTTTTTCCCTGTCTCTTGGAAAAAACAAACAACTTGGGGTACTGGGAAAGGCACACTCAATTTTTGACCAGTGTTGCCAGCTCCCCTCAGAGGAATAATGTGATTCATCTCCTTATTAATGCAGGCCAAGGGAGTTCATGATCACCCAAGACCAGAGAGTAAATCAGAGACAGAAGCTAGAAGAAGTGGTATCAAGAGACAAATGGCTTCTTTTTACCAACCCCAGAAAAAGAGAATTCGAGAACCCGAGGTAATAGGGAGCTGACATTACACTTGTGGTCTGTGTTCACCGTCATCACAAAATGCACTGAGAATTATGTAAAATATGAATGTCATACCTTAATTTAAAAGGTTTGATTTTATGTGAAAATTATATGCCTCTAACAATGTCACTGAATCAACATTTTGAATAGGGTTTCTAATTCCTTCTTCTTCTTGATAAAAAAGCAGAATATCTCTACAGTTAATGATAGAGTGAGCATGTGAGCTGACATCCTAATACAAGGGCAATTATCGAATGGTCATACAGAAAGAAATAGGTGCATACCAATGACTGAACGGTGCATCTTCGAGAGGGTCCTTTTCATTATTTACATAGAACAGATAAAATTTCTTTGGGCAACTTGATCCAGTTTGGCTGTTCAACCAAAGTATGCCAAGGAGGCAGAATATTAGTTTGAGGATAAGAGACACTGGCCTTGTCTGAGCACTTTCTATGTGCCAGGCACATAGGGTTTAAGTCTTACACGTGAATGGGTCCCAAAAGCCTTAAGAATAAGTTACTGTTTATTAAGCCCCATTTTTTAACACCTTTATGGGAGTATAATTGCTTTACAATGGTGTGTTAGTATGCATATAGCCCCATATCTCCTCCCTCTTTAAGCCCCATTTTTAAGTGAGGAATCTGAGGCTCAGAGAGGTTAAGTAACTTGTTCAATGCATGAGGGACAGTCAGGATTTGAATTGAACCCAGGTCTGCGTCAGGCTCCTGAGCCTCTGCTGTTATGCACATAGTATAGGGAGATCAGACCATCTGCCACTCAGACCCACCCTGCCTGGCTACCATGGGCCCTCCTAATTCAGCAGTGTGGAATCCAAGCGTGAGCTCAAGCTGTGAAATTCCTGGACCATGCGCTCAGATCATGTTTCTGAGCTCCTAACACACCGCCCACCAACTGAAAGCTTGTTATTTGGTTGGTTGACGATTGTTATGGGTGAGGGTATCCACACAATTTACATCTTTATTTACAAATACAAATTTGTGTCATTTCTTTAGGCAGGAGAGAATCAAGATAACGGTGGTCATTTCAGCAACATACCTTCCCTGGAGAACGAGTTTGATATAATTCCTGACACTGGCTTCCCTGTTCCAGGGCAGCCTTGCTTTTCCTTTCCAAACTCGGATGCTTACAAAGCTACCTGTGACCTAGCTGCCTTTCAAGGAGATATAGTACCACCCTTTCAGAAATATTCAAACCCAAGAATCTTTTTGCCTAGGCCACCCTGCAGCTATGAATTGGCAGGCCCTGGTTACACAAATTCAGGCCCGTATTATCCCACCCTTTATAAAGACGCCAGCAGTATTCCTGATGACACGGACTGGGTTCATCTGAATGCACTGCAATACAATATCAACTCCTATGGCAGCTTTGAGAGAAGCTTTGATTTCACCAGTAAACAGTCTGGCTGGAAACCAGCTCTTGGAAAAGCTGACCTTGGGGAGAGCACTGACCATGGACAGTTCCAGGCTGCAGCCGCTCGCCCTTATTACAACCCAGAGCTTCCCTGCAGGTACCTCACGACGGCCCCACCAGCTGCTCCAGCCCTGCAGACAGTAATCACCACCACCACCAAAGTGTCCTACCAGGCCTACCAGCCCCCTGCTCTGAAATGCTGTGACAATGTGCGGGAAGTTACGAGCCTTTCTGGCTGTAACTATGATTCTGAAAACACCCAAATGTCCATCTACCTGGAAGACTTGGACCTTCCAGCTACAGTCGCCATGGCAGCCTCTCCAACAGCATCACTTCCTTTGAAAATTCCTGGAGATTGCCGGGCCATCAGACGCACTTTGTCTTTTCCTCAAGACACAGCACCCTCCTGGACAGATGGAGCAGAGACATGGGATGTGTGTCCATCTGGACCGGGGTCTACAATTGGTTATTCAGAGAGAATCAGTCCGTTCTTTAGCTATGACCATGAGGACTTTTGAACAACAGCCCTGGGGCACAGCATAATATTGGTCTCCATGCAGGTGGTAGAACATGACATGGCAACTCTCTCCTAAGTTGGGAGATTCATTTAGCATGCAAAGAAATATATATATTATATATGTATATAGATAATAGTAAAACCAATTATCAGTGGAGTAAATTATAGGTTGGAAATGTTTAGATAATCTAGGGAAATCTTGCACAGTATTTTACTTACTTTTTTATTTTTTTGCCATGCCACTCGGCTTGTGGGACCTTAGTTCCCAGACCAGGGATCGAACCCGGGCCCCCTGCAGTGGAAGCGCAGAGTCCTAACCACTGGACCGCCAGGGAAGTCCCTGCATGGCATTTTCAAACCCACTACAGCACATAGAATTAGGTCTGCAATGAGACTGTTCCAAATGAACAAATGAGCGTGAAAGTTAATGAGCTAAGTAAGTCCATTTAGTTTGTTAGCTGGAGTAGAAGTCAAGAATCCTGGCTCTCACCCCAAGCCTTTCCCCACTGGATCATATTAAGGGATTTCACAAATCTCTCTTCGGCCCTTAGGGGTTGTCAAAATAGCCTCGGGAAGAAATCTTTACAATCTTGTCTCCTGAGTCATTTCCTAAGATTTTATTTAGCATTTACGACCTGTTAAAATAACTTCAGGAAGTAATTTTGATCATTTTACCTGCAAAGTATATATTTATAACTTTTTAAGAAATCTACCATGTTGTAATGATAAAGTGCAGTTGTTTTTAAGAGAATTTTGTTTTCCAGTATCAGCTGAATACCATTTCTTAACATTGATGAATGTTTTCCTAACAGAGACAGCCTAACACTGATGATATGTATTTGGTGCATTTTTATTGTACTATAATATACATTTTTTCCAGTTAGGTTTCAAAATTAGAATAGAGATGTTTTATTCAAATTTAGCTTTACTGTTCCTTTGTTACTCCTCATAAATGTAATTGATAATGTTATTCAATTAAACATAATGAAAACATTTAAAAATAATGTAGCTGATGCTTGAGTTATTTCAAAACAAAAATAGGAAAAAGATGTTCATATTATAACCTGAGAAACAGCTGTTATAATAGATTAAACATATTAGTTTATTTAAGTTTTGTACTTTTAGAAAAAACTATTTGCTATGCTGATAACGGAAATCCTCTCCGAAACAGTGCACATACGTGCACACACACACACACACACACACACGTGCGCTTTTGCACAGCTCCCAGTGCTTAGTGAAAATATTCAGTTTTCAAATAAAAACAAACTACATAAATAAATTTTTGAGAATAGAGTGGGGGAAGGATTATCCTCAAATTTGCATAGAATACCCAATTTGCACAACTAAATTGCAGTAAATCAGATGCCATTTTAAATCTTTGAGCCTTACACACTGCTCACCTGATTCAGAAAGCCCTCATACACTGATGCAATAAATACATGCCGTACTGGCCACAAGATTAAATAAATATCAGCACACGCCTATTCCCTAGCCAACTTTTTCTCAAAGGAAAGGACGCGTAGTACACTCATGGACTACTTTTTTCTCTAGATTTCCACTGCCAAAACTCACAGCTTCTAATCGTACCTAACATTTATATAGCACTTACGTGAGCCAGACACTGTTCTAAGCCCTGAACATGTATTAATTTATTTAATCTTCATAACAGTCCTCTGAGCTACCTGAGAGAGGCCAAATGATTTTCTCAGTAAGTGGCAGAGCTGGAATTTGAATTCATCTCCAGAGACCCTGCTTTTAAGCACCACATTACATTAGCTTTGATAAGTTATTTATCAATGAAATCCCATTCGTACTTAGCAAGTATTGTACTTGCCACGAAGTAGAGAGTTTTATTACTTCTAAGTATTTACGTCCTAACACTGGATGCAAAGGATCCACGCAGTGCGGGTAGAAAGGGCAGGGATGGGAGTAAGCAGACTCGAGGCAAAGCCCTGAGGTAAGCATTTCCCAAAGTGTGGTACAAGTGTGCTCTGGGTTACAGGGTGATTCTAGACGGTCCACAAATGTTTTATGTTAATAGTTATGGATAACTATGGATAATAGTTATGGATTTATGGATGTGATAGGGAAAGATATAAATAACACATCAAACCTATGATTTCAGGATATTTTTGCCTAGACAAAGCAAAACAATGTTTTTGTTTTAAGGCAAGGTCATGTAAGGAAAAATATTAAGCAAATAATAGCACAGATGTTACAAGAAAATGCAAAAAAAAATCATCAAAATGGTTGAGAGCTTGTGCTCTGCTGCCTGTGCTTAGTCATGCTGGCTCTGCACCTTTGTAAAAGAAGGTTGCCTAGAGCCTGAAATAAATGGGATAGCCCATTCTCAAGGCTCTGTCTCCCAGGTTTGACCTTCAAAGGTATGACATTTTTCATTCACACAAAGATAAAAAGTTGCAGAACAGAGAATAACATTTGTCATGTTGGAGGTTTATTGTTGGACCTACCTGGACAACTGCTAGAACAAAGGACTATCACATCCGCTCTGGGGTCTAGCCGACCCCAAGAAGTTTGCAGCTATCAGCTATACTCCCTCCCCTTTTAATATAAAAGAAGCCTGAATTCTAACTTGGGTAAGATTCTTTAGGACACTAGCCTGCCACCTTCTCTGTCTGCTGGCTTTCCGAATAAAGTCGCTATTCCTTGCCCTAACACCTTGATTTACTGGCCTGTCACTCAGCGAGTAGTATGAGCTTGGACTCAGTAACAATAGTTTCCTAGAGCAAGGGGTCAGGGCGCCGAAAGTAACTGACTCAGCTGAAAATGGGAAATGGTGATGACAACAAGATTGTATAAAGCTGGAGCCTATGGGGCAAACAAGGCCAGGTGTGACGCTGGACATCTGCAAGTTTAAACCCAGTACTGAGGAGTCCAGACAGTGGGCAACACTCAGAAGCCAGGCTGTGGGACTTGATCCCAGAGGAGGCGGTGAAGACAGAACATACCTCAAATGTTGGCTGGGGGCCCCAGCTACGCCATCCTCCAAGGAGCCAGGTTCCGGGGCAGGGTGTCTGTGTAGCACAGATGAGTTCTTGCCAACTGAGCCACCTGAATATGGCGCAGGAAGATTTAGACTCTGGGTCATATCTATTGCTCTAAAAAACTGATCTTATTAGGGGGCAAAAGAGTTTTGTGGAAAATGAAAGGAAGTAGGGAAATTACAAGGGCCTAAATGTTATATTTCTAATACGAAATATTAATAATGACTATGAGTTATGAGTAATAACTATTTGATTCCTAATTTAAAGCCTTCAAATGAGGCCGGTGTAAATTAGAGCAGCCAAAGCTTCTGACATACTTTGTTCTGATCAGCTCATGATTGGGTTGAGCCCAAGCCTTCAATCAGACACCTGACTATATCAGCTATTCAGAGCAGAGGATAATGCAAAGGAGGTGAGGCCAGGCTGGGAGGTGACCCCTGTGATCAACTGTCCCCAGGTAGACTCAACCAGTGCCACGGGGCACTGAACAGAAATACAAGTTATTCACTTGCTAACCATTCTTTCCTCTCCATGAATAGTGCATAGTCCTGGAATAGACTTGATATACTTACCTGGAAGAACTTCAAAGTATTGAACCTAACCTCTGACAAATTGTTTCTATGGAACATCTGTTGGAGAAGCTAACGGAATTCTTTTCAAATTTTAGGATTTTTTTTTTTTAATTTATTTTTGGCTGTGTTGGGTCTTCGTTTCTGTGCGAGGGCTTTCTAGTTGTGGCCAATCAGACACCTGACTATATCAGCTATTCAGAGCAGAGGATAATGCAAAGGAGGTGAGGCCAGGCTGGGAGGTGACCCCTGTGATCAACTGTCCCCAGGTAGACTCAACCAGTGCCACGGGGCACTGAACAGAAATACAAGTTATTCACTTGCTAACCATTCTTTCCTCTCCATGAATAGTGCATAGTCCTGGAATAGACTTGATATACTTACCTGGAAGAACTTCAAAGTATTGAACCTAACCTCTGACAAATTGTTTCTATGGAACATCTGTTGGAGAAGCTAACGGAATTCTTTTCAAATTTTAGGATTTTTTTTTTTTAATTTATTTTTGGCTGTGTTGGGTCTTCGTTTCTGTGCGAGGGCTTTCTCTAGTTGTGGCAAGCGGAGGCCACTCTTCATTGCGGTGCGCAGGCCTCTCACTGTCGCGGGCTCTCTTGTTAAGGAGCACAGGCTCCGGACGCGCAGGCTCAGCGGCCATGGCTCACGGGCCCAGCCGCTCCACGGCATGTGGGATCTTCCCGGACCGGGGCACGAAACCGTGTCCCCTGCATCGGCAGGTGGACTCTCAACCACTGCGCCACCAGGGAAGTCCAGACCTTATTTTTTAGAAGGGTTTTACATTTACAAAATAATGGAGAAAATAGTACAGAGTTCATGTATGCCCTAGCACCGTTTCCCCTATTATTAACATCTAACATTAGTGTTGTATTTTTACTATAATTAATTGATACTTTTTTTTTTTTGCCGCACTGCGAGGCACACGGGATCCTAGTTCCCAGATCAGGGATCGAACCCTTTTCCTCCGCATTGGCAGGAGGATCCTTAACCACTGTGCCACCATGGAAGTCCCTGAGGTGCATCCTTGATACTAGGATTGTTAAGGCTCCCCAGGTGCTTCTGATGCGTAGAGGGATGTTGCGAACCATAGAAAGAGACAGTGAGAGACCATTTATCACTTTCTTTTGTTTGTAAATTCTATTTCCAGTGGTTTTCTTAGCACAACGTCTCACAGAATATTAGTTAAAATCATTCCATAAGATCCTAAAATTTTGGGGCTTCCCTGGTGGCGCAGTGGTTGAGAGTCCGCCTGCCGATGCAGGAGACGCGGGTTCGTGCCCCGTTTCGGGAGGATCCCACATGCC
>NW_006793488.1:4827124-4842865 GCF_000442215.2 Lipotes vexillifer | reverse complement strand
ATATATATATATATATATATATATATATATATATATGTATGTGTATATATATATATATATATATATATATATATATATAGAGAGAGAGAGAGAGAGAGAGAGAGAGAGAGAGAGAAATTTTAAGAAATTGGCTCACAATTGTGGGGTCTGACTAGTCAGAAATCTGTAAGGCAGGCCCACAGGCTGGAAATTCTGGCAAGAGGTGATGTTACAGTCTTGAGTCCAAATTCTGCAGGCCAGCAGGCTGGAAACTCAGGCAGGTTTCTAGTTCCAGTCTTGAGGCAAAATTGCTTCTTCTTCAGGCAACCTCTGTCTTTCCTCTTAAGACCTTCAACCAACTGGATGAGGTCCAGGCACATGATGGAGGGCAATCTGCTTTTATTCGAAGTCAACCAATTTAAGTGTGAATCACATCTGTGAACACCTTCACAGAAACATCTAGAATAATGTCTGACCAAACAACTTAGCCTAGCCAGTAACCTCATAAAATTAACCATCCCACTTGATAAAGGTGGATTAAAGGGACCAGGGATATTTAGCTTAGAAGAAAAGACTCAGATGGGACAGGATAAAATCTAGAAATATTTGCAGTCACCTCCAGCAGAGATGGGACTGTAGTATAGTGTGGCATTTAGGGTCACGGGCTTCAGACATAACTGAAAATAGTGAGCCGAGAAAGGATTCTGCCGGGGTTCCCACAGCTGTTTAGAAGGAGCTGGGATTTGGACCCAGCCCTTCCATGCACCGTGAACACGGGGAAGGCCGTTCCTTTCTGGGAAGAACTGAGGGCTGTAGTTCCATCCTCTCAGGGAAACTGAAATCTCTCCTTCTTATTCAGGGGCAGAGGTTCTAAATCATTTGGAGGATTTGTACAGAAATATGGGAAACGTACTTTACAATCTAAAATAATTAAGAGTGAATATGTGAGCCAGAAAAAAGGATGTGGTCTAGATTTGCTTAGAAGCAACCCACCTAAGACATGCAGGAAAAGACCGGAGAAAAATGCATCAGATTAAGCAAAAGCGGTTTGTTATCATAGAACCTTTTCCATGGATCTTGGAATCCATGAATTCCTGAGAATGCGACTCAGGACATCCTTAGAAGGAAGATACATGGTAAGACTCCAACATTTCAAATATCGATTCCATCACACATCTCCTGTTTTGTATTCTTCCCTGATTCCCTCTGGACAAAAGTTCAGGCCAGACTTACAAACTGCCTAAACATAAAACACAGCTTAGAATACTTAGACTTTAAAGGCTTGGTTTGTTCTGACAAAATTTAATTAGCATAATTTAAGATTAGACCAGATTATGCATTAAAAAACTAAAATATATTTTATGTGGAGAAGAAAAGAGAACTAATAATACGCAAAGTTAATACATGTAAGACTTTGTCTACTCATTAGCATGGTAACCTCACCATAGTAACCTGTAACTCTTACTTTGCTACTATTTGGTAGCAAATGATGTTCTTCTACTCTGCACTGCTGGTGGAAAATATTGAAGAGATACGCATGATTGTTATGAGACCCTGGAGATTCATTTCTTTAATGAGGACAAGTTGCCTTGAGTCTGGGAAATGTTATACCAAGCATTTGCTGAACTTGAAGGGCGGAGCAAGTGGTGACAGAATAACAAATGTTATCAGCGACCTGTATCATTTGTGCGAATGCCAGGAAAATAATTTCAAGGTGATTTCTCAGGTATTTGTAATAGATTGTAAATCAAAAATGGCTGCTGGCTAGTAACATCAGGCATTCCAAAACCTTGAGTTTCTAGAGTATTCCTTGGACTGTAAATGTAAAAGTTGTTCTCAAAAATATAAATATGCCTACTTTAAATAATCCAGCAAAGAATGGATAAATATAATCTGAACTCCCACAATTACCTCTTACTCTTCAAGTGTTCTCCAAGGGAAATTCTAAATTAAGAAATCAATTCTAAAATGTAGAAATGGGGAATTCCCTGGCAGTCTGGTGGTTAGGACTCCATGCTTCCACCTCGGGGAGCACGGGTTTGATCTCTGGTCGGGGAACTAAGATCCCACAAGCCACGTGGCACACACACACCCCTCTAGAAAAAGCAAAAATGGAGTAAGGGATGAATTCTTCTTTTTTTAATTGGACATTTGCAGTGGTGATATATCTATATCAACTGAGTTGGGGACAGCTGAAGGGGGAGTACTTTGGGGAAGTGGGGCAAGGAGAGAGTGGGGCAAGGAGCTGAGTTTGAACTTGTTAAGTTCAAACTCTTAGATTTCTAACTGAAGTGTTGAGTAGGCTGTTGGCATCTGAGTCTAGAGTACAGGATGGAGGCACAGATTTGGAGATACAAGTTTGGGAATCGTTAGCATACAATCAAACTTGAAATTGGTAGGTTGTAAAATGCTATTTACACATAAAGTATCATTACCTAATAATTACTCATGAATATAACACAGCAGCAATCATTGACCCACTAACCCTTCTGTTTGGAACATCAAAGATACTTTTTGAAGAATGAAATAATGCCATTTGCAGCAACATGGATGGACCTAGAGAAGTAAGTCCAACAGAGAAAGACAAATATCGTATGATATCACTTATATGCGGAATCTAAATAAATGATAAAAATAGACTTATTTACAAAACAGAAACAGACTCGCAGACACAGAAAACAAACTTAAGGTTACCAAAAAGGAAAGGGGGGGAGGGATAAATTAGGAGTTTGGGATTAGCAGACACACACTACTATATATAAAACAGATAAGCAACAAGGTCCTACTGTATAGCACAGGGAACTGTATTCAACATCTTATAATAAACTCTAATGGAAAAGAATCTGAAAAAGAATATATATATCTGAATCACTTTGCTGTATAACAGAAACTAAAGAACACTGTAAATCAACTATACTTCAATTGTTTTTTTTGTGTGTGTTACGTGGGCCTCTTACTGTTGTGGCCTCTCCCGTTGCGGAGCACAGGCTCCGATCGCGCAGGCTCAGCGGCCATGGCTCACGGGCCCAGCCGCTCCGCGGCATGTGGGATCTTCCCGGACCGGGGCCCGAACCCGTGTGCCCCGCATCAGCAGGCGGACTCTCAACCGCTGCGCCACCAGGGAAGCCCTTGAAAGATATTTTTAATAGAACTCTTTTTTTTTGGAAAATAGGATATATACAAGTGTTAAGTTTTTCTTGTTCTTTCAAGTATTTTATTGCTGATCTTAAGTACTAAGAAGTTCAGAGATTCTCTATTGATTTTAGGCTTACAAAATATTATCAGTTGGAAGTTCTGAGAAGGCTATGTAATGACATCTTCAAGAATGCTTATCTTCCTAGGAAAGGAAAAGCTCAAATGTGAAATGCAGTCTTAAAGAACCGTGAAGCTGCTAGGTCAGCCCTTGTCTTGATAGGAATCAAATACTGAAGGATATGCTGCCAATCTTTGATAAAGAATATGCTGGTAGTTTAAAAATATACACACTTCTTTTCAACACTCCATCCTGTAAGGAGAATTGGAAGAAACATCAATTAAGGGTTTTTTTTTAAAGGATTTTATTTATTTATTTATTTTTGGCTGCGTTGGGTCTTCATTGCTGCGCGCGGGCTTTCTCTAGTTGTGGCGAGCGGGGGCTACTCTTTCGTTGCAGTGTGCGGGCTTCTCATTGCGGTGGCTTCTCTTGCTGTGGAGCACAGGCTCTAGGCACGCAGGCTTCAGTAGTTGTGGCACGTGGGCTCGCAGTTGTGGCTCGCAGGCTCTAGAGTGCAGGCTCAGTAGTTGTGGCGCACGGGCTTAGTTGCTCTGCGGCATGGGGGATCTTCCCAGACCAGGGCTTGAACCTGTGTCCCCTGCATTGGCAGGTGGATTCTTAACCACTGCACCACCAGGGAAGTCCTCAATTAAGGTTTAACCACAGAAAAATTTATTATTTGAGGATGAAACAATTTATGGAAAGTACAAGGATGAGGATGTATAGGAGGGACTCCCCAAAATAATGATTACATTAAGCCACTGCCAATCCTGATGTTATGCTGAGACTCAGAATACATATTTTGCCATTTTGCTGTTACACATCTACACATCAGTCCTTCAAAATACAAATAGGAATATTAAGGTCATCGAATACAATATTGCTCTGGAATATTTGAAGTGTCAACACTCAAAAGTAAATTGTTGAATTTCTAGTTCTGGAAATGGTGGAGTGGCTTGTATTGAACTAACTCTCCTTCAGGTAACAGTTATAAACTCTGGACAAATATAAAGCATAACTATGTGAAGGCCTTAGAAAAATCACCAAAGTCAAGTAGAAATTGGAGGGAATTTGGAGGGAAGGGAACCACGATGGCTGTGGTCCATGTCTACACAGCTTCTCTCCTCAGGACACATCCCAGTCCACAGGACACAGTGCAGCTAGAACCGGAGCAGAATCCAGCGTTTCTGGCTTGTCAGAGAATGGAGTCTGGGGCTGCCAGAGCAGCTGGAAATTGAAGGAGGAAGCTTGGAAAAGAGAAGCCACAGAGAGGAAGCCCCCTAAATCTAGGTACAAACTCACTTTAAATTGACCCCTGACCTGTGCTTGCGTAGACGAGACTCCAAGGAGACTGTTAAAGCAACAGCTGAAAAAGCTGCAGAAACACAGCAACCATCTCATCTGCCGGCTGCAAGGGAGGCAGAATGAGGAGTTAAGTCTCTCCAAGTTGGGCCTGGCAAACACCATGGGCTTTCCATGGAAACCCTAGAAGGGCCGTAGGGAGTAAAGTTTATATCCTAGGTCCAAAGAATGACCCTAAAACTAATGGCAAAACTAAAACAAATCCATCTTCAAAAGTGCAATACCAGGGAACTCCCTGGTGGTCCAGTGGTTAGGACTCAGTGCTTTTACTGCAGGGGCCTGGGTTCAATCCTGGTCAGGAAACTAAGATCCCACAAGCCGAGCAGCCAAAAAAAAAAAAAAAAAAGTGCAATACCAAGCATCCACAAATGAGTCAGTAACATAATTGACTACTTAAAACAAAAATCATCACTCAAAATGTCCCAAAACTGGTGGAAAAACATCAACAGACAGATTCGAAAAGATCAGTGCATCTCAAAAATGATAAACACAAAGAAAATCACACCTGGGCTCATCATGGGCAAACAGTTGATAGATCAAAAATAAAGAGAAAATCTTAAAATCTTCAGACAAAATGAGGGAAAAATAATAAGCATAACTTCTGACTTATCAGAAATAATGGAGGACAGAATCACATCTTCAAATATCCAAAAGAAAAACAAAACAAAACACATCAGCCCAGAATTCTATATCCAGCAGATATGTGTTTCAAAAGTGAAGGCAGAATAAAGACACATCCTATAGGCATCCAGAGGATAAAAGGAAAGAATATGACAACTGGAAGGCAATACATTAGACGAGTGCAATGAAATGAGGAAAATTCCTTGAAAGAAACTTACCAAAACTGATGCAAAATGAAATAAAAATTATGAATAACCCTATAATTATTTTAGAAGATGAATTTATAATTAAAAACCTTCCTACAAAGAAAACTCTAGGCCTAGATAATTAAACCGTTGAAGGCTATCAAACATTTAAAGAAAAAATAGTATCAGTCTACCCAAATTCTCTCAGGAAATAAGAGGAAGGAACACTTCCTAACTGCTTTCTCAAGTTTAGCACAGCCGTAATATGAAAATTTGACAAAACACTACAAGAAAAAAAAAAATTCAGATCAATATCCCTCATGAACATAATTGAAAAATTCTTATGGAAATATTATTAAACTGAACCCAGCAACATATAAAAAGGACAATACATCATTTTCAAGTGGGGTTTATAACTTTGACTTAACATTTAAAAAATTAATGTAATCTTGGATGGACCTAGAGTTTATCATGCTAAGTGAAATAAGACAGAGAAAGACAAATATCATATGATATCATTTATATGTGGAATCTAAGAAAAATGATACAAATGAACTTATTTACAAAACAGAAATAGACCCACAGACATAGAAAACAAACTTATGGTTACCAAAGGGGAAAGGCAGGGAAGAGATAAATTAGGAGTTTGGGATTAACAGATACACACATACATAAAATAGATATAACTGAATCACTTTGCTGTACACCTAAAACTAACAGAACTTTGTAAATCAACTATACTTCAATTTAAAAAATAATTTAAAAAAAGAAAATAACCTTTCAAACTCATAAAAATATGATCCACTTACCTAGATGAGTGGCTAGAATGTAATACATTAAATATTTGTTGTATATAATCTGTTATATTAACATATTAGCATATGTTAATAATGAACATTAAATATTAATATTGATCATTATAATTGTGCTAATAAATATTTTTTAAATTAATGTAATTAATTACATATCCACCTGGGGGAAAATAAACTGCAACTCCCACATATACAGAAAAAAATTAATCTGTGTTGGTTAATAGACCTACATGTAAAAGCTAAAAGTATAAATATGCTTCAAGAAGAAAACATAGGAGAATATCTTTGTGACCTTGTGGTAGGCAAAGATTTCTTAGAACATGAAAAGCACTAGCTGTTAAAGAAAAAACTTATAAATAGGACATTATCAGAATCTAAAACCTCTGCTCATCAAATGACATAGTTAAGAATATGAGAAGGCAAGCCACAAAGAGAAAATATTTGCAAAACATATATCTGACAAAGAACTTGTATGCAGAATATATAAAGAACTCAAGCTAATCAGTAACAAGAAGACAAACAACCCAATAAAAAATTGCCAAAAATCTTGAATAGTCACTTTACAAAAGAAAACGTATGAATGGCTAATATATACATGAAAAGAGTCTCAAAATTATTAGTCGTCAGGGAAATGTAAATTAAAACTAAATGAGAAATTTTGCAATCAGTGGAATGGCTAATTTTTTTTTAATGTACAGTGCCAAATGTTAGCAAGGATGTGGGGCAAAGTTGAATTCTCCTACGTTGCTGGTAAAATTGTTAAATGGTACAATTACTTTGGAAAACCATTTGGTAGTTCGTTTAAAGTTTAACATACACCTCCTTTATGATCCAGCCATTTCACTCCTGCATATTTACTCAAAAGAAATGACAACATATTTTCATTTAAAAGATTTGAACAGGAATTATCATAGCAGCTTTATTTATATTAATTAATGTCAATTGACAGGAAGATGAACAAATAAATGATGGTAAATTCATATGATGGACTCCTATTCCGTAATTTCAAAAATGAACTACAGATAAACACAACAACACAAATGAGTTTCAAAACACTATGTTGAGCAAAAGCATGAGGGCACAAAAGACTAAATCCTCTATGATTCCAATTACATGAAGTTCAAGAACTGGTAAAACTAATACATGATAATAGAAATCAGTTGAAGTTTGTGGAGAAAAGGAGTAGGGATTGGCCATTGAAGGACACAAGAGAGCTTTCTGGGATGATAGGAATGTTCTATATCTTTTTTTTTTTTTTGCGGTACGCGGGCCTCTCACTGTTGTGGCCTCTCCCATTGCGGAGCACAAGCTCCGGACGCACAGGCTCAGCGGCCATGGCTCACAGGTCCAGCCGCTCCGCGGCATGTGGGATCTTCCCGGACCGGGGCACGAACCCGTGTCCTCTGCATCGGCAGGCGGACTCTCAACTACTGCGCCACCAGGGAAGCCCGAGACTGCTAGATTCTTGAAGATGGATATATCCATTTTGGGATTACGTCAAGGCACTTAAAGAAAAAAAAAACCTCTTTAGGTTGAAGGAAGGAGTATGAACTAAGGTCAACATTGTGGATCACTTAATGTCCCACCCCTTCTTGGTAATGCAAAGAGCAGAGAAATACGTAGCGATCCTGCACATTTTGACGTTACAGCTTTCTCCTAAAATGACCCAGCAAGAGTGATACCCACTGATCAAATCCAATGATAACCCTCCTCCAGCATATAGCATTTGGTACAAAGTGAATGTGAAAATTGAGGAAACTGTCAATATAATTCAGGTTGCTCCGAAGTTAGAAATCTGGAATTGTGTTTGTTGAGGTGTGGAAATGGGCAGCTATTGAATTTATGGTCTCTTCATTGCTAAGAGTTTTTTGTTTGCTTGGATATATTCCCAGTTTTCAGCATCATTTACCACTGTGATTCCTAATCACATGTGTGTGACCTGTTTTTTCCTTTTGGAAGCTTTTAGAATCTTCTATTTATCACTAATTTTTTGAAATTTCACAGTGATGTGTCTTTGTGTGGGTTTCCCCCCTATTGTTTTACTGGGTGTTTGGTGGGCTCTTTGAATCTGGAAACAAGTGTCCTTCAATTCTGTACTATTCTTGTGTTAGTTTTTTGATTTTTGATTCCATTTCCTCTTTCCTTTTTTCTGCACACTCATTAGTTAGAGGAAATACTTGATCCTCTTATTTTCTAATCTTTTCTCTTGTTTTTTTTTAAATTATATGTTGTTTTGTCCTAATTTCTGGGAGTTTTCCTTAAATTTATCTTCAACTATTTTATTAATTTATTCTAGATTTCTGCTACCCTAGTTTTATTTTCTAAGAGCTCTTTATTATTCCCTGAATATTAATTCCTATTATAGGATCCTCTTCCTGTTACATTCACAGATACAGTATTTTCTCTTTATGGCTTGGAGAATATGAATTATAGTTTTGGTTTGTATTGCCTTTTAAGAAGATGTTCCCTGTATTGTTTCTGTTTCCTCTGAGTCACAGACTCTCCTTAAGAGTCTCACAGTCCTTATTTGGCCTTGTTTGTTTGTTTAAATATTTTTTATTGTTCTAAAATATACATAACATAAAATTTACCATTTTAGCCATTTTTAAGTGTACAATTCAGCGGCATTAAGAACATTCACAATGTTGTACAACCATCACCACTATCCATTTCCAGGAATTTTTCATCTCCAAACTGAAACTCTATACCCATTAAACAGTAACTCCCCATGCATCCTTCTCTCAGTCTCTGGTAAGCTCTATTCCCCTTTCCATCTCTGCGAATTTGACTATATTAGGAATTTCATGTAAGTGGAATCATGAAGTACCCGGCTTATTTCACTCAGCATGATGCTTTCAGGGTCCATGCATATTGTAGCATCTATCCGAATTTCATTCCTTTTTAAGTTGAATAATATTCCATTGTATAACATGTATAGACCACATTTTGTTTATCCATTCACATCCATCAGTGGGTATTGGGTTGTTTCCATCTTTTGGCTCTTGCGAATAATGCTGCCATGAACACTGAGGCATATTTTACTAGTAGGCTATACAAAGCTATTTAACCAGAATTTGGGCAAGGTGAAAAATAGGTTTAATATCTTCCCTAAACTAATGGTTCTAAAACTTGGCCATGCATTAGAATCACCTGGGATGTTTTTTTTTTTTTTCAATGAAACATTATTTTTGCCATTAGATTAGCAAAGATTTTTAATTTTAATTTTATTTTTATTTATTTATTTGTGCTGTGTTGGGTCTTCGTTTCTGTGCGAGGGCTTTCTCTAGTTGTGGCAAGTGGGGGCCACTCTTCATCGCGGTGCGCGGGCCTCTCACTATCGCGGCCTCTCCCGTTGCGGAGCACAGGCTCCAGACGCGCAGGCTCAGTAGTTGTGGCTCACGGGCCTAGCTGCTCCGTGGCATGTGGGATCTTCCCAGACCAGGGCTCGAACCCATGTGCCCTGCATCGGCAGGCGGACTCTCAACCACTGCGCCACCAGGGAAGCCCCCACCTGGGATGTTTTTAAAACCTTCCAAAGCCCATGCTGCAACCCAGACCAATGACATCAGATTACCTTGGGAGTGGGACACAGGCCATGAGTATTTTTTGTAAATCTTACCAGTTGATTACAATGTGCAGCCCAATTTGAGAACCAGTGCCCTAAATAGTGGTCACAGTCCTTATTTGGATGGGGCTTGTCAATCCGGGGGACTCAACTCTCAGTACCTGCAGGATTTTTTCTTATTCGAATCGACTTGCCCAGAAAGTACTGTTCTAATCTATGACCTACGGCATGAGCCAGTTGCCATCTTTCTGAAAGCCAAGCAGAGAAAGTGGTCCAGGGTCTCACCATTCAAAATGCACTCTCTTTCTTAACCTGCCTATTTTCAGCAGCTGCCTCATCCAGCCTTCTGCTGTGCTAGTGAGGGGCATCGCCCGTTTGGACAGGCTAGAGGATAAGACCTGGGGTCTGCCTCTTTCACAGACTTTCAGCCAAGCCTCTTTTCTTCAGCTCCACCTCAGCCACTCTCTGGGGTCCCGTGAAAACATTCAACTGCTGAACTTCATCTGACTTTGGAGTGTGAATCAGCTTCCTTCACCTTTGCCACTTAGTCTTTGCAGTTATGTTTTTACATTTATTCTCAGGAAAAAGTACTTTACTTGTCCTAATTCACCCAAGACTTAGGCTTTGTGAGACTGTTCACAAGTAAACAAAAAATGAGCATGAACTGTTGTTAAAATATCTAGTGAATCGGACTAATTTTTAATTAATAACTGGTAAACTAAGAGAACAAACTCTTTTCTGTTTAAAAAAAAAACTATAAATCTTGACATTTAAATTAAAACATATCTGGAATTCCCTGGCACTCCAGTGGTTAGGACTCCACACTTCCATTGCCAGGGGCCCAGGTTCAATCCCTGATCGGGGAACTAAGATCCTGCCAGCCACGGGAGATGCAGCCAATAAATAAATAAATAGATAGATAAATAAATAAATAAATAAAATAAAATACAAACATATCTAAATAAATACCTCTAAAGTCTCCATCCGTATGAAGCCAATTAAAAATTACACTTATCAATCAAAGACTTGTGTGGTGTTTTAAAATGTGAAGCTTACATTTACCTCCTGTACTTTAAAGAGCTGCATTGATTTCCTGAGTTTTTAAACTTAACCTCCCCCAAATGTCCCATCATAACCCAAATCAAAAAGTATATGCATTTTAAGAAATGAAAAAAGCTGGGAATGAAAATTTTAATTTCAGTAGTCACTTGTCTTTATGATGTCCCTCTAGTATTTAAAAATTTTTATTTCAGAGCTTTCAAACTTCATTTTGGGCAGGAATTTGACGATATATCATATTACAGTAGAATCTTCTAAGTCAGTGAATAAAACATATAAACAAAGTTGCTGGACCTAGAAACATATTGATAAAGATCAGCTCCTCAAATTCATTTGACAGAAGCAAACACACTTGAGGGGATATAATTTATGACTTCCTCTGAAGCAGGACAGACTCTAGACTTATTTGCAAAAGGAACGAAGTGAACTGAATAATCTGTTTAAACATAACGCAGTGAAGTACCTGCTTCCTGACAGACAGGCCAGATCTCAGGTTCCCAACCCTGTCCTGTGGCCCTTCAAGATGGTCAAAGTCATCCATAGGGATGTTTTGTGGCTGAAGTTCCAATTGAGTGTTTTGGGTTCAATGTCTTTTGATCTCCTAGGTATCAGCCCTCCCTGGCTTCTGCCTGAAACTTCTGGGATCACCCTGAGGCAGGTGCAGAGGATCCTAGCACTGGAATGACACCACTCATCTAAGCCACATGGTCCTGTCAATTTTAACTCCTAAATATCCCTTGGATTCTCTCCCTTTCTGTCCTATTCCCAGCCTCACTGCTATAGTTGGATCCTCATCGTTTCTTCCTGATCAATTGCCATAGCCTCCTTTTTATTCTGTTGCCTGTACAATCACTGCTGAAATCTACCTTACCCACTGCTGCTTTTGTGATCTTTGTGAAACGCAAATGTGAACATATCACTCTTCTGTAGAAAATGCTTCATTGGTTCCCCAGTTACTGCCTGATAAGGCTTAGGCTTCATAACTGGTCATACAAGACCTCCATGATCTAACTTATGCTTCTTACTTCCCCTGTCTTTTTCGCTTTAAGCTGTGAGAGGACCATGAACATGTCTGTCCTGCTACCCTGGCATTATTCTCAGTGCCAGGTCCAGAGCCTGACACCTAATGGATAATTACTAACAGGTACATCACTACCCCATGTCTCATGCTTTTGATTTATGGGCTTTTTTTTGCTAGCCAATTGAGTTTTTTTGTTGTTGTTTGTTTTTTGGTAATTACACAAGTGTGCCCTTCTTTCACAACTCATTTATTCACACATTCACTCATTTACCTTGGGATCACTACGATCTAACACTGTGACTGCTACGAGTAAGTACTCTGAACGAATAAGTGAAAATGGAGATGACACATACCTGAGGAGTCGACTGCTCTGGATTGCAACTGGACTTGCAACCCAGTGCAGTTTTTCCCCAGGCAGTACATGTACAGACAAATACAAGGACCAAGAGGCAAACGTTGCCTTCCGCTTGCTCTTCACAAGTCTGGGAACAAGGTTCAGTGAATCAAGACTTTGTAGAATGAATCGGAGCAAACAAAATAAAGAGCAAACAAACCAACTTCCAATAAATAACTACAGAGGTAATCAGGACTCTCCCAAGCCCCAAACTAAACGGCACAGAGCGCCATTGACACCCAGCTGTCCCCGGAAGCCCCGCCCCTCGGGAGGCGGGGCGAGCACGTATTGGGCGGGGCCTTCCGGCTCGATCACGCCCCGTGGGCGGGACGTAAGCGGGTGGGCTGAGCTGGAGCATCCCCGCGGTTTCCTAGGAGATGAAACACACAGCACGCCAGAGCTTGACAAGGGAGTGAACAAGGTAAGCGGCCGGCGCGGGCAGGTAATCCCGAGCGGGCAGCGGGGCCGCCACCCTCCGTCCGACCCAGCCCGAGCCTGTCCTGCGAGGCGGCCCGGCATGTCCCCTCGGCTCCCTGTCCTACCAGCGCCAACCTCCGCCGAGAGAAGGGGCCTGGACACTGGTAGTGGGAGGGACTGGAGGGAGAATTCGGGGAGGGGCGGGGCGGGCAGGAGGCGGTCAACCTGCTCCTATAGCTGTCGGTTCGCTCCGAGACCCCCTCGACTACTTTCCTGCGCTCCTAGACGGCGCGGTCAGTCCTGGGTTGGAGGATGACGGCGGGAATCCATCAGTCTGAGGGACCCGCACCCCTGAACCTCTACCCCAGGGTCTCCCAACGCACCCCCCGCTCTCCCCCGCTCCCTTTAGTGCTTAGGCTGGAGGGGACGCTACTTTTTTAGGAGTGAGGGGCGGGATCAGGTCTGGAGAAGGCAGTGGAACTGAGTTAAAAACTGTTACAAAATTGAAAAGGAGAAAGAATAAAGAGAAACTGGGTCCAAATTCAGTCCTCATTCGTGCATTCCCAAATGACTCCCGGGTAAAAAGCGGAATCCCGGCACAGGATTGACCAGCGGGCGCCCCCAGTCCTCACGCCGAGCCAACCGCGGCGGGGCGGGGGTGGGGGTGGGGGTCAGAGGATCACCTGCCCGCTGCGGCCGGACACGCAGGGCCTCGGGGACGAGCCCTGCCCGCAGACGGGAGTCTTTTAAAAGCCCCGGTTTGCGAGAAAAGATCAGAGCGTCTGGGAACGAAAACTGCTTCTTTAGTACAAATAAGACGGAGACATGGTCAGTTTAAGGACACAGGGCTGGAATCGGGGAGGGGAGGCAATAAAACTGGCTTTTTAGTGGTTTGTAATCTCAATTCTAAAAGGAAAGAAATGTATGTAATTGTGTTTAGATAATCTTTTTAAATGATCAGGCATTTGTTCTAATTGTAACGGAATTCTCATAAAGAGAGTCAAAGTTATCGGAGTGATTTTAATCAGAAAAACGACCAGTTCAGTCGAAATAGTGGCGGAGGCAAAAGTTACTTTCCAGCCTTTTGGCTTTCCTTTATCGGCCCCCCGCCCCGTTCATTGCCGAGTGACCGGGAAGGGATAAACCCTCCCCTCCCCCTCAGGGCGGCCACCTTCTGCCTATGCAAAGCTGGCTGTACCATCTCTTCGTTGGGGTGGGTTACTTTGGTTTGGTTTTGCTTCGTTTTAAAAGTTTGTGAATATTAGCACAGAGCACCATGCTTTTATTTATTTTTTAACACAGAGTCCTCTTTTCCCATTGTAAAAGCTCCCCTTTTAATTTCTGTAAACGTATGATTTGGTTAGTTTGAAATCTTTTTTCTCTTTTGCTTTTGAAAGGACTTAATGGTTTTTATGGCGTTACTTTTTTTTTTTTTAAACAAACGTTAATGCCAGCCTTAGGGTAATAACATTACAGCAGATTCTACAAAGACAAGTTGAAGACGTGGAAACGTTATCTGCTCAGTGATTGGGCAGACACAAATTTTACCCTCCATTTGCCCTCTCTGTTAATCTTCTTTAATCCTATCTAAATCCCTTATTAGCTGGCAGAAGCTGTTGAGAATAAAGCTCAAGTTTACAGTAATTGTGCACTTAGATAAAAGTAAGACAACTAGAACAGGAGAGAAATGATAAGGGCATTTATCTAATGCAGGCCTATAATTGAGCCTCTAAATAAATGTCTTTTTCCTTAAACCAGAATATAAGGTTTGTATAACTCATAAGGAAGTCAGTAAGTATTGGAGCTTGACTGCAGAAAATTCCAAGTTCCTAACAGTTCTATTAAATTAATTGAGGATCATAGTTACATTACATTTACTTGTTTTGCTTTGTTGCATATATATGGAAATATAAATATATGGAAATATGTGCATAAGAAATCATGTTACTACATCCCTGTTTTGCAGAGTTAGCTTTCCAAAGGTCCACAGAGAAGAATATATGTAACTTGCAGAGAAATATTATTGGGTGTGAACAGGGGACCCATAGGCAGTCTGTCTTTTAAGTTACATATACTGCTTTTGACTAGTAATCTGTTTAGGACATTCCTATTCTACATTGATAAAAATAGTTGTTTATATGCTATCAGTGAGTAGGTACATGGAAGTAATTACTTTTAAAAAATCCTTTATCTTTATATATCTATGCCATTAGGCCATTATCCTTATATTCTTAGGGGGATAAGGGGACAGTTGAAATGGTCAGCTTCTCACCCTGGAGAGCTGTTTATTTTGTATTTAACATGACTCAAAAGAGGCCTTTTTAAAGTTTTGTTTGGGAGCATAGTATGTAAACTTGTGTTACTTAAAGGTTAGTAAACTGGCCCAATTCTCTGAGAGCCACAAATCAGAGCTTTTTAAAATCTATGTCATATCCATAATCTTTGCCCCTCAAATGAAAGAAACTGGGAAATGGCTGTGTCCCTTACTTATTTTTCCCTGAATATAAGTATCCTATGCTATAGCACTTGAAACAAACTTTGCGTTTCCAGTGTTTATTTGGAAGATGATTGGTTAGGCTTGGAGTGCAGTTTCTACAATAGCCACTCCAAAACCGGTTGGGCTTCCAGGACAATGCAGAAAGGAGTCAATGACTGAATGGTCTGTTGTGCTAATAGTACTGATGATGGTGGGCTGATGGTCTTAATAGTGGACCAGAAAAAGGCAGTTAATTCCACTTTTGCAGGTTGTTGAGCCGCTGCAAGGGAAAGTTTCAATGTTTCTGGCACCTCTTATCTCTGAACTTCTCTCCCCATCTGTGCCACTCCCTCTTTCACTCCCTTCTCAAGCCATTTGTCCTTTTCCAGAAGTGCCTACATAACTGCCTACCTCTCAGACCCTCAATGCCTGTCTTCAGTGAGGTATTAACAAGAAAATAATTTGTTGCATACGCAGCAGATCTGCAAAGAAAAGAAGATGCTATTTATCCCATTAAAATTCTTAATTAAATAATTTGGGGGGGGTTGGGTAAAAATAATAATTTTCTTAAGGAACTCCAGGAAGACTCCCTTCTCC